>NC_140175.1:17006474-17103414 GCF_963971535.1 Notolepis coatsorum
GAGGCATGTTTAAAACGGGCCTCTGGATGCTCTCCTCTGGGGGGGTGCAAGGAGCCACGGTGACGGTGGTGATGCATGTTTATAACCTTTGGTTCGGGCATATTCACATTCAGAGGCGCCGTCCCGCGGAGCTAGCCATGCACAGCTCATTGACTTTCTCTCCACGGGAACCCATGCAGCGTCAGCGTCATATCTCTTTTGATATGACCAAGATATGAATCATATAAAGGGACTATTGATTTCTGGAAAAGGGTTCAGCGTTAAGGGATCACGAAAAGGTTATCCGTATGCGCCGCACACAGAGGGGGGGAATCTTTGTATTCTCGTCCCCCCGTTCCCTCCTCATCCGACTGCCTGAGAACTCTTTACTGCACGGTTTTCCCCGATAAAAAAGGCCCTGCCGAGGTATGAAAAGGTTACTAAGCGCTGAGAGGGCTAAAAAGCATTTTAAAAAAAGAATCTCCATTTCCATGAAATGTCATTCCCCTAAAATACAGAATTACACCGTGTTGAGGCGGGTTTTCACCTGAATGAGCTTGTACTTTTCTGACGTTTTTTTTTTTTTTTTATGAAAAGGAAGATATGGCTTTTTAAGTACCTGCTCTTATTATCCCAGGGATCCCTTTGAGCCCGACAGGGCAGATAAGGCGACTCGTGTTCACAGTCAGGGCTCTCAACCCTGGCCGTGGGTCTTCAGAAAATCCCATCCAAGATTTAATTCACTGAATTAAATTGATCTCATGGGGGACCTCCAAAGCGGAAAAACCTTCCCGCGCTCTCTCAAGATTACCACGATTGTATAATAAATGTATAATCACACGCTCATATTCATCCGTGTTACCGCGGCGCGGAGACGAGGCCAGGCGCGGGGGGTCGCGGTTTAGGTGCCGCACGGCGACCCGGGGTCATTAGCTAGTCTGTCTGCCTGCGAGAGCGACGCTCCTTTGGAGGGAATTCCATGTCATGCGAGGAGGAGGCTCTCTCCTGTGTGCCCTGCGCTCCTCATCCCATAGATATCTATAGAACACTAGATAGCTTAAGGCGGAGTCACCAGCGTCACTGAACCGCCGCCATCTTGCTCCAGTCAGCCTTGAGTGAGAGTGAGTGAGCTGCACAGACAAAAATACTCATAACTCGCTGAAATATTGACGGATTTACAAACGGGTTGGTTTGCTATAAACATCAAAGATGTAGTTATGATACTGCATACTTATAAAAAAGAAGAATTTTGCCAAAACAAACCAATAGTATCCAGCTGCAGAACGGCAGACCAGTCACACTATCAGACCCAAATGCATTTCCTTTGATTTAATTATACATCAAATGATTTATGTCAAGGATTGCAATGCCTCGCTTGAATGAAGTAAACTTTTCACCTGGATGACGTCAACATTCAGGGTGAATGTAATGTGAGAAATTGGGATAAAAAAGAAAAAATATTTGGGTCTGAGAGTGTGGCTGGTCTGCCATTCTGCAGCTGGATACTATTGGTTTGTTTTGGCAAAATTCTTCTGCTCTGTGTGACAATAAATAAATGAATGATGATATGCAATTTAAAACCAAAACTAAGGCCTCAGTATGAGTTTAAGACGTGAACATGGTCATGTTTGTTGAATAAAAAAATTAAAAATCTGATTTTTTTTTTTTATTTTGCCGATCCCGATCTTCTGAAAATCACGTGATCGGCCCCGATCCCGATCACGTGATCGGATCGGGACATCCCTAACCGTAATGCTTAGTTAAGAATCTGTGACGTTTTTAATCACGGTTAAATGTGAAATCGGTTAACTGCTGAATCCGTTATCAACACAGGATATCGATTTTGTTTCTGAAGTGGATTGGAACCAAGGATGGATGGGCTAACAGCAGGCACATTGGAGAAACCTTGTATAAAGCGGAGAAGCAAAACATGCTGGTGTTTTCTTGGATTCCTCGTGTAAGTGTAGCCTAGCCCTTTCTCTGGAGCCCGGCTGGCTACTGGAGGGGTTTGCCCTGAGTGGGAGGTTCGAAGGGTCAAAGTGGGTATCAAACAGGAGGGAAGACTTTCAGGTTTTAAACTGTGGATACCAAACAGAGAAGGTAAGGACGACTTTAAACTGTTAAACAATAATCCAGAACAATTTTATTGCACTGTAAAAAAACTGTGATTTTATATGTCTGCACTTTATGTGCTCATTTCATGTCTATTCTACTACTTATTGCACTGCACTATTGCACTATTATACTCTGTCTATTCTATCTTACTCTTTTTATTATTGTCTATTTTTAAAACTGAATCAAACCATAAACAAGGTGGCCTGTTGGGATAACACGTTATTGATGTGTCACAGGACACCAGCAACAAGCCACATGGTTGGCACGATAAGGCTATTAAAAAAAAAACAGGTGTGAACACACGGTTCACACAGTCCCAAAACAGTTGGGCAATGAGACCAATACAATAATCAAACCCACACAATAGTGGCAATGGTCAACACAATATAGGATCCACACAGTAGTGGCAATGGTCAACACAATATAGGATCCACACAGTAGTGGCAATGGTCAACACAATATAGGATCCACACAGTAGTGGCAATGGTCAACACAATATAGGATCCACACAATAGTCGCAATGGCCAACACAATAATATCCACTCCGATGGAAATGGCAAAAGGCCAACACCCAACCCACAATTCTACAGCTATTCGACCATGTTTCCCTGTGGATGGTGTGCACTTAAACATACGCTATAACTTTGCTCTCTCTCTCTCTCTCTCTCTCTCTCAAACACACACAAACACTCTCTCTCTTCATATCTCTCTCTCCATCTCTCTCGCTCACTCTCTCCATCTCTCTCTCTCTCTCAAACACACACATTTACATTTACATTTACATTTAGTCATTTAGCTGACGCTTTTATCCAAAGCGACTTACAAGTTCTGTACGACAAGCCATCAGGAAGGGCACAACTCTATCAGCTGAGTAACAATGTTCATCAAAGTGTTGAGTGCTACAGTGTAGGTTAGTTTATTAGGACAAGTGCATGACAGTATGGTTAGTTAGGGTTAGATTTTTATTTTAATTTTTTTAATTCAGATAATGGTTGAAGAAGTGCGTCTTTAGTCGACGGCGAAAGATTGGACGTGTTTCGGCTGTCCTAACTGGGGTGGGTAGTTCATTCCACCATTGTGGGGCAAGGACTGAGAATAGGCGACTTCTCTTTGATGACCCTCCCGGAGCTTGGATAGGAGTAGGTCTGAGGCGGCCAGAAGATGCAGAGCGTAGGGGTCTTGAGGGTGTGTAGTTAGAGACCATTGACCGGAGGTAGGCGGGAGCAGTTCCCTTTGCCGCACGGTATGCTAGGTCGAGGGCCTTGAAGCGGATTCGTGCAGCAATGGGGAGCCAGTGCAGGTCCCTAAGAAGTGGGGTGACATGGGCCGACTTCGGTAGGTTTGATCAGGCGGGCCGCTGCGTTCTGAATGAGTTGAAGAGGCTTAGTGGCAGTGGCCGGGAGGCCAGCGAGCAGTGTGTTGCAGTAGTCGAGGCGGGAGATGACTGTTGATTGGACGAGGAGTTGGGTGGCTTCTTTTGTCAGGAAGGGGCGGATCCTTCTGACGTTGCTCAGGAGGAATCGGCAGGTTCTGGTTGTCGCTGCGATGTGAGCAGAGAAGTTCAACTGGTCGTCGAGGACGACACCAAGGTTCTTGGCGGTCGGGGACGCGGTCACAGCTGCATTCTCGACTGTGATGGAAAGGTCGGTCAGGGGGGAGGATTTGGCCGGCAGGTGGAGCAATTCTGTTTTGCTTAGGTTCAGTTTGAGGTGGTTGGTCGTCATCCAGGCGGAGATGTCGGACAGACAGGGAGGACATGGTAGCATGCAGTTTGCGAAGATTCTTGGCAGAGGCCTCGATCCAATGGTGAAAGAAAGAAGCTTTGGCATTAGTAATGGTTTTGGAGAATGTTAACAAACACTCTCTCTCTCTCTCTCCGCTCTCAAACACACACAAACACTCTCTCTCTTTATCTCTCTCTCTCTCTCAAACACACACAAACACTCTCTCTCTCTAGACATAGTTGCATAGTAGGTAGTAGTATAGACATAGTAGGTATATAGACATAGTAGCATAGTAGGTAGTAGTATAGACATAGTAGGTATATAGACATAGTAGCATAGTAGGTAGTAGTATAGACATAGTAGGTATATAGTAGGTAGTAGTATAGACATAGTAGGTATATAGACATAGTAGGTAGTAGTTTAGACATATTAGGTATATAGACTGTAGTAGCATAGTAGGAAGTAGTATAGACATAGTAGGTATATAGACATAATAGCATAGTAGTAGTGTAGACATATTAGCATAGTAGGTATTTGGGGCGACAGTGGCTCAGTTGGTAGAACAGTCATCTGGTAATCCAGAGGTTCCCGGTTCAATTCCAGCTCCTCCCAGGCAGCATGTTGAAGTGTCCTTGAGCAAGACACTTAACTCTTGTTGGCCATACTGAGGGGGGGGGGGGGGGGGGGGGGGGGGTTATCACACTCGATTGGATTCTGCTTTCAGTCCCGTTATCTTTTCTAAACTTTACTTTTCTTCTACCATTTTGGGCCACGTGCCGGTAGAGAGGTGTCCGCACAACCCGGTCCACTCTTCCCCTGTCTCCTTGGATTAATGCAGCATTCCGGAGGGCCTGCCTTCCCGCTAACAAGATTACCGTGCTCCACAGTAATGGCCGCCGGGGGCTATTCATCATCTGTGAGCCGGCGGAACAGAGTCGTAGTTACATCGCACCACGTCCCGTGCTAAGAAACACGGAGCGGGACCCGCGGCTTGATGAGCAAAATGGGAAGCGGAGACAAAGAAAACTCATGTACGCGGTAACGAGGAGGCAGTTTAACCATGTCACTGCCACACTACAGAAGGTGAACCTTTTCACAACCAAACTACAAAGTGTTAAGCCTTTCACAACCACACTACAGAATGTGAACCTTTTCACAACCAAACTACAGAAGGTTAACCCTTTCACAACCACACTACAGACGGTTAACCCTTTCACTACCACACTACAGCCGGTTAACCCTTTCACAGCCACACTACATACGGTTAACCCTTGCACAACCACACTACAGACGGTTAACCCTTTCACAGCCACACTACAGACGGTTAACCCTTTCACAACCACACTACAGACGGTTAACCCTTTCACTACCACACTACATACGGTTGTAGTGTGCTAGTGAAAGGGTTAACCTTCTGTAGTGTGCTAGTGAAAGGGTTATCCCCCTCCCAGCCGCGAGATATAGTTTGATCGCAGCGCTGGGACTACTGTAATTTCTCTGCCGTTTTTGCGGCGGCAGCCCGTCTTTGTGGGCGGGCGGAGGTTTAGCCGGGATAACATTATATTTCCCCGGAGGTCCTCGCTGGTGGCTGGTGGATTGGGGGGCGGCGGCGGCGGCACGGCTAGTTTAATTGCACCTAATTAAAAGGCGATGCGTGAAGGACGGACTGACGTGTGGCTGCTGTTGCACACGTGAGGCTACAGGCCGTCGGAGGACGGTAAACCTCACGGACCGTGTCTCTGTGTACCTGAAGAGCCAGTCTGACAACAGGCTCTTCAGTCACACACAATGTTGATGACTCACTCGCTCACTTTCACCTCTCTCTCTCCTCTCTCTCTCTCTCTCTCTCTCTCTCTCTCACACACACTCTCTTTCTCACTCACTCTCTCATACACACACACTCGCTCGCTCACACACACACACTCTCTTTCTCACGTGCACGCTTACACACACACTCACTCACTCTCTTTCTCACTCACTCTCACAAACTCACTCTCTCTCACACACTCACTCTCTCTCACACACTCACTCTCTTTCTCACTCACTCTTTCACACACACTCACTCTCTCACACACACACGCACACACACTAACTCTTTCTCACTCACTCTCTTTCACACACACTCACTCTCTCACACACACACACGCACACACTAACTCTTTCTCACTCACTCTCTCTCACATGCACACTTACACACTCTCTCACTCACACATGCACACTCACCTCTCTCACACACACACACACTCTCTCTCTCTCACACACACTTACTCACTCACTCACTCTCTCTCACAAACACATAGTACACAAACTACACACATGACAGATCTTTCCCTCCCTCCCTCCTCAGAGGATGCTTGGTCTGCTCAGGTGACGTGCTCCCTGGGCGTCGGCGTCCGAAGGTGAGAAGAAGGATACTTTCCGGCTCACTGAGGCGCCGCGTGAGGAGAGAGACGCCTTCCTGCGGCCCTACAGGGAGCCCCGAGACCCTCGCTAATGGAATATAACGAGCTTAATTGGCATCAGGACAAGTGATAAGGCTCCGAGAGCAGTGAGGCGTAACGCCTCCTCTTAACCCACGTTTAACATAGGGGAGGGACGGAGGGAGGAGGGGGAAGAGGGGGAGGAAGAGGGGGAAGAAAATGAGGGAGAGGAGGAAGAGGGGGAGGGAGAGGAGGAAGAGGTGGAAGGGAGGAGGAGGGGGAAGAAAAGGAGGGAGAGGAGGAAGAGGGGGAGGGAGAGGAGGAAGAGGTGGAAGGGAGGAGGAGGGGGGAAGAAAAGGAGGGAGAGGAGGAAGAGGGGGAGGGGAGGAGGAGGGGGGAAGAAAAGGAAGGAGAGGAGGAAGAGGGGGAGGGAGAGGAGGAAGAGGTGGAGGGGAGGAGGAGGGGGGAAGAAAAGGAGGGAGAGGAGGAAGAGAAGGAGGGAGAGGAGGAAGAGGGGAGGGGGAGAAAAGGAGGAGGATGAGAAGGAGGAAGAGGGGGAGGGGAGGAGGAGGGGCCGGGTCAATATAGATTAAAGTCAATTGCACAAAAGTAGGCTAATGATACATAGAAATCCATACATAATGTACAATTTGCACTTCTCGACTTGCTCTGTGTTGAGATTCGGCACGTGCATGTGGATACATTCACTAATGCAGCTACACACACACAGACAGACAGACAGACAGACAGACAGACAGACAGACAGACAGACAGACAGACGGTAGCATTGCCATGTGCCGTGATACTGGCTGATGATGTGTGGATTTCATTTCCCTCTTAATGAGGCACATGAGAGGTGTCAAACAGCACCGTTTTAGCAGTTCACCGCCCACCCACTAGACTACATAAAGAAGAGAATAAGTACTACAGCATGGAAAAGGTCTCCAGCGAGGCTTTTTATCTCGGTAATGTGTCTTTATGTGATTATTTTGATTTTTATACCTCGCTCCCAGGGATTCTTCAGGTTTGAACGTTTGAAGATCACTGTGGAAAAACACAAGCATTTAATAAAAGGCGTGAGAGATATTTGTTGCGTAGTTTATGTTTACAGTAAAATTTTGCCTTATTTTCATTTGGCAGATAGAAATCAGGTTGTTATTGTGAGCTTGTATAGTTGGCAGTATGATTGTTTCTTCACATATATATATATATATATATATATATATATATATATATATATATATATATATATATATATATATATATATATATATACACATCCCTTTCAATTTAAACTTTCATGGAGCCTTTCAATTACCTCCAGCGTGTGCCTGATTAACACATTATTGGCCTAAAAAATCTCACATTTACCAGCCTGACGGGGAATGTGATTAATCACCGTTTACCCACATTTACCATACACACACATATATATGTAACGGAACGTAGGCCAAATGCGTCCACATTTTTATAGGATTCTATCACATTTTCATAACAATAGCACCCTGCGCCGTTT
Organism: Notolepis coatsorum; assembly: GCF_963971535.1. Lineage (NCBI taxonomy): Eukaryota > Metazoa > Chordata > Actinopteri > Aulopiformes > Paralepididae > Notolepis > Notolepis coatsorum. The sequence goes on from NC_140175.1 coordinate 17,014,229, forward strand.
TCATTGGGGTTTCTTACAAATTAACGGTGCTCTATGTTGTCCTTTATATGCCGATTATCATTAGAATCTTAAATTGTACCATATGTCCCCCTTTAGACAACATATGTAACACTACCAGCGCACTTTTGTTAAGATAATTAGTTGGCCATTCTCTGTCACTATACCGAGGTCGCAGTATTGTTTAACGCTGTTCAGATCACGTCGGAGAATAATAGACACATCCCAGTGACCTGCGACCTGTGCTAACACTCTTGGGAAATGCAGTGTTGTAGTTCTCAGCATTTTCAGCCTTTAATTTTAAACCAATGCTGCCATCTACTGACAACAAAAAAGTGTTGTCTAATCGTCACCCTGAGAGCTACTTCCGTATACAGCGCCGCCCCAAACCCATTCTAGAGATTCCCACTTTTTGCTGGGAGTGGGGCGTGGCCGTATTTGGCCCCAGACAATAAGAGTGGCCGCGATTGGGCACCGTGACGTATATACAGTATATATCTATATTAGGGATGTCAATCAATCAAAACATGTAATCGTGATTAATCACATGATTGTCCATAGTTAATTGTGATTAATCACATATGAATCACACATTTTCTATATCTGTTCAAAATGTACATTAACTCATTCAGCGCCATCGCTTAACACATTGAGTGCCACGCCCCTTCCGGGACGTGACCCCTTCCGTGCCGCCCATTAAACCCATGTAAACGTAGTTGTAGTTTGTAGAGCTAAACCTATATGTTATAGTATAGCTATGGGTCTAATAACGCAGACGGGTCTCAGTGAGCTGCTTCTGGTCAACGTGCAAAAAACTGATTCTTTTTTCATCCGTACATTTCCGTTTTATACCGTTTTGAATATGAACATAGTCCGGCCGCTTTTGAGCAATTCCAGGGAAAAGACACGAAAACTGCGTTTGTGTGTAATTCAATAAACACGTTGTCATTTTTTGCCTGATTATCGGATCTTCCTGAAATCAACACTAGATCATCACTATTATCCTTCGTTGTGCACGCATGCAATGTGATTTAGACCGGTGCGCCCCCCCCCCCCCTCCTGCAACCCAACGGCACACAGCCACACACATAAAACACAGATAGCTTCAATAGCTGTAGAAATAAATATCAGATCAACGCAAGCTTTCATATATGGTGTCCTTACCTGGTCTCTGAAGTAATGCAAAAAAAAGAATCCAATAATCTCATCGCCATTCCAGTTATCCACAGCGATCCTGTCTCCGACGTTGTTGGGCATTGCACTTCAACAGGCGGACGGGGTCAGTAGTCCAAACCATCCCTACAAGCGTGTGTTTTGCCGGAGTGTTTAGGACCCGCCCCCACGCCGCAGCTCGGTAGAGAAAATAAACGAACTGGTTTCTAACGGGGTGCAATAATGCCGGAAGGCGTTAGCAGGCGGTATAAGACCGTCTGCCAGCTCAGACACACTCAGAACAGTATGCACAAGGTGTCCCGCTGAATTATGAATGGCAATAGAGAATAAAATAAATACCGTGCAAGATTTTATATATAGAGTCCTTACCTGGTCTCTGATGTAATGCAAAAAAAAGAATCCAATTATCTGATCGCCATTCCAGTTATCCACAGCGATCCTGTCCCCGACATTACCGAGCATTACACATGAACGGGCGGCCAGGGTTAGTGTTCCATGCCATCGTTGTAAAGGCCTGCCTCGCCTGAGTATTTAAACCCCACCCGCACGGCTCAGATCGGGCCAGAAAAGAAACTACACCATTTCTTATAGAGTGCAATACCGGCTGGAAGGCATAGGCGGCGGTATTTGCCATTTTGCAAGCTCAGACCCATTCCCAATGATAACATCAGGCTGGATGGATGAAAATGAATGGATAGGGCTAATAAAAGAAATAACGATTAAAACCCGACTATACTCATGATTGGAGCTGAATGAGTTAAAGGGATATATTTCCCTTTAAGTGTGTAATACTCGTATCAACATGTAAGTGGACAGATATTCTAACTGTATGCACATGTATGTTTAAAAAAAAGACAAATATTGTCCAGAAAAACAAACATAGCATAGAATAAATGCAAATAATCATAACATGGAAAAGCCCAATAGGCAACAACAGAAGCTTTTATCCAGAGGGACTTACAAGTCAGCATGAAGGGCACATCAAACAGTGTAGAACTTGAGTGCTACAGTCTTGAGTACATAGTAGTAATAGCATAGGCATAGTAGATTACGTAGCAAAGTGCATAATAGTAATAATAAGTTCAAATATTGTTTGAATATTTAATTTGTTTTGCATATATTGATAGAAAAAAGGGTGTTTTTAGTCAATGGTTACAAATTGGATGGAGCGAGCGGACAGGATGTCGGAGGAGAGGGGTGCAGGGGATCAGGAAGCGTGGGCTGCATCTGAATGACACAGTTTGAGTTGGAGTGAGTGGTTTGTGGTTCAGCATAATGGGTCGTGAAAAGGATACAAAGAAGCCGTCTGATAAATGGAGGGTTACTGTTGTGTTAATTATGGTGGAGAAATGGGAAAATATGAGATCCAGAGAGCTGCCAGCTTTGTGGGTGGGAGAGGCATGACAGTGGGAGTCAGGTCGAAGGATAGTAGGAGAGAGACCACTGTGGCAGACTGGGAAGGGTCAGGTAGGTTGAAGTCACCCATTAGCACCAGGGTGGGTCTTCTGGGAAGGAGCTTAAAAGCATATCCTCGTCTGGAAAGTGTTCTAGGGGACCTGGAGGGCGATAGAGAGTAACAATGGTGAGATTGAATGGACTGGAGACAGATACCGCATGATATTCGAGAGAGGAGAGGGTGAGATCAGGTAGGGTTATTATGCTTGTAGTCCAGGAGGGAGAGGTCAGAAGGCCAGTGCCTCCACCACGTTTGGAGGGTCTGGGTGTGTGAGAGAAGGTGTATGCTGTATATAAGTCTTCGTGAGAGCCAGGAGTCGGAGGTCTTTGCTGTGGGACATAGCCATTTATTAAGTCTGCCATCTTGATGGCTGATTGGCAGTTCCTTAAGACCCCACATACGGTGATTTGTATATTTGTGGCTGTAGATGATTAGCGGAGGTTGGCTGGGTTGCTTCCAAACTGGCGTGGAAGCTCATGGTGAGGGCCGAGGGCATAGGGGTACAGTATGTGTAAGTATGTGCAAGAATCAGGTCTCTGACATCAAGTCCACCTAATCATCCATTCCCCTTAATTGACTGATATCAATCCCTGTCTCCTGAGCCGTTCAGCCATTGTGTAGTGTGATGTGTGCCGGGTGCCAGTGTATGGCAGCCATTGAGCCTGCGTAGCCCAAGGTTGGGTGCTACCAGTGGTGGTGAAGGAGGCAATTTCCACCCTACATTGTAAAGCGCTTTGAGTGTCTAGAAAAGCGCCATATAAATGCAATTCATTATTATTATTATTTTATTAAGTAGTAGGAGGAATGGCAAGGTTCTCAGGTGAAGAGAGAAGGAAGGAAAGGCAAAGGGAAAGAATACAGGCCAAGAGTAATTAATTGGATAAATAATGGTCTACTTAGCAGTCTGTTGGGTGATTTCTTAGGTCAGCTCCTTCCTCTGAGAACTCCCGCAGGGAAACGCCTCTGTCTTTGTTTGCCACCACTTCACTGCCGCTAATGCGGAATATCTCTAATTACTCATGTCAAGACACCTGTGGTTAACTTGTGGCCACAGTTAATAACCAAATTAGCAAAACAGTGGCAAATGGCAGTAGCTGAAGATACTTTAGAACATGCCACGGTTTCAGCCGAATCAAACAACAATGCAAGACTATCAATTATAAATCATTTATAATAATAATTAGCATTTTTCGTGGCGGGATTATAAAAAAAAAAAAAAATCTAATAATGACAAAATGACATTTAGCAGCCAGTAGGATGTTAACTCATTAGCTGCTTGGTACAGCAAATCCAACTGAATGGAGTCCATTGTTTATGTCTTGCTAACCTTTTACAGACTAATATACTTTTGTACAGTAAAACTGAAGTTATCTCTCTCTCTCCGCAATGTATATCTCTCTTCCCTCTTCCTCATGTCTCTCTCTCTCTCCCCTCTCTGTCACGCTAGTGTTCTCCCATCTGAAGTGTGTGTGTGCATGTCTGTGCCTCTCTGTAGCCTATCTCTCTCTATCTCTACCCCTCTCTCTCCCTCCCTCTGTGTGTACTGTAGGGCTAGGGGAGCTGTCCACTTCCAATGGGCTGCTGTGTGGTGCTGAAATTGGATTTGCCATGCGCTAGAAAAAGTACAATGAGTACGTAATGACCACATCAAATAGATAGGCTGAGGCCTGAGGCTACATTGATCCGTCAATGAACGCATAGAAAATTGATGGAAGGTATTATAAGATTGTCAGAAAGAGATGCTTACAGAAATATTATTTACAGATATGTCGGTACACAAAGCTTGAAACATTGCCTCTTTGCGTGCCAGAGTATACTCCGACAGAGAAAAATCCACACAATTCTGCATTCTTCATCAATATCTCTACAACACAAAAAGACCTCCGGTTCTCCTACATTTCCACATGAGTGACGAGCAACCCCGGAAGGAAGAGCGGTACTGCCTGGTTTGTCCGTTAAGCAGTTTTGTCATATCTGATTGTTAAACTGACATAACCATCGTGTCCGCCGTCAAAAGATACATAACCAATCATTTTGAGCATCTTGATTTGGAGCGGTGGAAATAGTTTGTGCTTCTAGAGAAAAGTGAGATTGGGAAAAAAAAGCCTACATGATTCAACGTTTTTCCTCAAAGGCAAAGGTGTTAGGCTGAGTTCTGCATAAAACAAAGGCTGATATGTACAAAATATACCATTACGTACATACACAATATAGTATCACTACAGAAAGTCCTTAACGTTCTCCCTTCTACCCCTCTGTTTTGAGGCATCTGAGAACACTCCTTTTGGAGGGCCACACTACCACAAGATTTTGATTCACAAAATAATCAGGACACCCTAACCTAGGTCCCGTAGTGAAGGGTTGTTGTGATTGGATACTCTCCCCCATATTGCCTTGAGGTTGTTGTTGCCCTGAGTGAAGGGTTGTTGTGAACGAGAGGAGTCCACTTGCGCACAGGATCCATATCCCATTCTTTAGTCTTCCTCGCAAAGCTGAGTGCACTTGGAGAAATGGACTGTACGCCAAGCTTGCCTGCTTATTCATCACAACGTTGATGTGTCACGATGTTTCTGACTTGATATTTTCTTTATACCAAATCAAATGTGCTCAATCCGGTATGAAAAAAATTTCCAAGTGGCTGTATGAACAAATGAACAAATTAACTACAGTACTGTACAGTATATGCACATTTTCATCCTGAACGAGATAGGGCCTGCATGCTCTATAGGAGAGCGTGTCTATGTTCCCCCCCAGCCCCTATGTTTCCTCAGTTAAAAATGGCTGCTATTCATGGTGGCCAAGATAACATACATGTAAGGGCTGTGGGAACATAGGGACACCCCCCTCTGTACAGTAGCTCACCCTCCACTAGCTCTATTGAGCCGTCAGGGCCAGCAAAGCCTTCTCTGCTGGCCTATTGTAAGAATCAGACAATTATATTTTTTATAATTTAATATAGCCTATATTTTCATTCATGTTATATGTATTTTACAAAGTTAGTTCACGTCAGTTTTTTTTTACATCATTTAATTGTTCTCTCTCTGATTAAGCTTGACGAGTTGTGACGAGGTGGGAGTCGCAACAGCATGGGGGAGCAGAAATGGATTTTGTGGCGGATTTACTGACAAAGCCTTTAGGAGAAGGACCTTGAAAAGCTGGAGGTATAGCAGCTCTGTCTCAACCAGGGAAAATAAATTTTATTTGCATAGTAAGTACTGTAAGTACAAAAACTAGTAGTAGTAGTAAGACAAAAACTGTACTTCCTTGTAAAAATGTACAATTTATGCAAGGAGGCTGTGTCCGAAAATACTGTACAGTGTGCCCTGTTGGATATATATAGTATATACAGAATATACAGTTTAGCATTGCACCATTGGATATAATTAATTCATAGGAAACTTGAACCATGAAATAGCAGTCAGAGTTATGTGGTGAACTGTTAACAGTTCTTCCTTCTAATCTAAACATCTCCACTTTATTGCAGGAGGCTGTGCAAGATAATGTCCACAATAACTGCACATTGTGTGCTTCGTTGGCGAGTATAAATGCTGCATGTTTTCTGCTCTGTTGGTGAGGGTGTATATCAGACAGTCTTGTTCTGAGGTGCTGTGGACTATGGTGGAGGGCCAATGTCCACAGGGGGCCAAGGGAGACCAAGAACCAGTATGGAGGGGCACTGGTATAATAAATATTTATGTCTGCAATATGGAAAAACAGACAGGTTCAATAGGGTTCACATACTTTCAAGCAGCACTGTATATGAGACAACACAATACATGGTATTTTTAATGATGGAAAAGTATTTTGCTTGTTTCACCTGTTTGACTATCTCATCACTTATTTTGTCTCCAATCAGTGCTTCAATGATTTCATTTAGAATTTCACTGCACCTTTGTTTCTTTGTTTTGAATCCCCCTCAAATGTTCGCTCATGATTGGATCAAATTGTGCAATCAACTCCACCTGTGACAGGAAATTGTCATTATGTGGGTCATATAGGGCATCTGTATGCAGGGGCGTAGCTGGGGGGGGTAGCTTAGGATGATTCCAAGGGTGTGTGTGTGTGTGTGTGTGTGTGTGTGTGTGTGTGTGTGTGTGTGTGTGTGTGTGTGTGTGTGTGTGTGTGTGTGTGAGAGATATATAGAGAGAGGGGGGGTGAGAGAGATGAGGAAGGGGCAAGAGAGAAAGAGAGCTGGGAGAGTGTGTGTGAGAGAGATAGGGGGGGGTGATTAATCAGCCCTTGTGTGTGTGAATGTAACAAGTTCCTAACGTTTTCTTTCCCCTATTATTTCATGCACACTTTATTCATTGTTTTAAATTATTATTTTCTTTTAAGTTATTTTGTGCATCACTCTGCAATGCATGAGGGTCATCCTTTTGTGTTAAATGGCTGCATAAAGCAAGCATTTGTTGACTCGCATGTTGATAAAGAGTATTAAAACTTGGAACTTGAAAAAGATCTGTTTAAGGTAGGGAAAAAAAGAGATTTTTTTTTATTCAGACTGTCCAGGTCCGCTCCCACCACAGAGCTTGCTTTTTTGACCAGTTTGTTTATTTTGTGTGTGTTGGTGTTGCCCCCCCCCCCCCAGCATACCACAGCGAAGAAGAGGGCACCAGCAACCACAGACTGGTAGAACATCTGCAGCAGTTTGCTGCAGACATTAAAAGACCTGAGCCTTCTCAGGAAGAACAGTCTGCTCTGTCCCTTCCTGTAGGGCCTCGATGTTGTTCGTCCAGTCCAGTTTACTATTACTTGTTGTTCCCAGCCTAGTGCGACTCAAGGTTCTTTGGTAGACTATTGCATTGGTCCATTCATTGAAGATGAACGCAATGCGACATCCTTTACTAGGCTCACCCACCAACAGTGCAGGTGCTGAACTGCTGATCCGAATGTATAGGTAAAAACCATATTATGAGTTTATCAATAAATAAATGGCCAAAAAAAATCGCTCGCGCTCGCATTTATTGGGGCCCACTAATACATTCTATCATGGGGCCCAGAATCTACAGCTACGCCCCTGTCTGTATGCCCTCTCAAAGCATGGTTCCTCTCTGCTAGGTGACTATTATGGTAATCACTCTGTGAATTACACCTCTCCAGTGCTGCACCTCAAGATACATAAAATCCTGCTTGATCTGATCTATGGCTGTCTTAGTTTTGAGCCTCATCTGGAGTGCATGCCAACTCGTCATATTAGTAATGTGAGTCTTTGAATACTCATGTTCCTTTAAGACATGCTATGTTCTTCCAATTTCAACCCCCCCCCCCCCCTTTGGTAAGTGCATTGTCCTGTTTTCCAAACAGTCTGCACGCAACACAAGACTGAGTCTATGCTAACCGAATACAGAAGCCATGTATTTTCTCCCGATTTTTCATTATCATGTTGTACAGTAGTTTTCCTTTCCTATGAGGATTTCTCTGAGTTCTGGGGGAAAACAATATCTTTGACCTGTATCGGTCCCCTTGATACCACATTGTTGGGTATGGCCTATGCCACTTGGCCATTGTGCAGGGTCTTCTGAGGTCAAACCTTTGGTGGTGGTGGTGGTGGTGATACTGCTGCTTGCAGAGGTGGGTGGGTGACATGTCGTCTTCATGATGGGCAGGTGTTATGGTCTCACTGAAGGTGGATGTTCACGGACAGGATTCCTGCAGGTTTCAACAGGTTACATTTAAGACTTTTTAAGACATTTTTAAGACCAATATACTTTCAATATAATTTAATACGTATTTCATGGCCATACCAGCAAAGAATTACTACGGAAGATTACTAAGAAGTAATTCCATATAGTATTGGCCTGATAGGCTATTACCATACTGCTTACTTTGCAGCCCGGACATTTCCCCCCCCCCAAACACATTTAAACATGATACAGAGAAGTTATCGCAACATAGAAGTAATTTCCTAATCCAATAAACTTTTAAGACCTATCTGAATTTTTAGGGCCCATAATTCTGATTATTAAATGTAAGACTTTGAAGGGATCATGTACCTCGGCTAGTGTGTCCTCCTGTGAGCTTGTTCATCATCCCCCTCGGCTGGTGTATCCTCCTGCACATTATAGGCAGGAGGTGGGGTGCCAAAATACTTCAATAATAACCCTAGGAGAGATAAAATTATATAATTATAGTAGAAAGCATTCCATTAATCATAGCTTAAAATGACACGAACAGCTAGCTAAGTTAATATATTATGCTCAATTCACCAACAGTGTTTGTTGCAAAGTGCATATTTTTCACAAAATGAGGAAATGAGACACTAGACATGTATGTTAGTGAGACCTAGCTAGATATAGCTAACGTTAGCTGGAGAGTTTTAAAGTATCTCACCCATTAATTAAGGCTATACCATTACTAAACAGCATTCAGTTATTTGCTTAATCAGTAGCTTTTCTGCTCTACTTACCACTGTCTCTTTATTTTTTCCTCCTCGTCTTTTTTTTCTGCTCCAGATGGATAAGTCCTCTTCATTCATCACTGAATGAAGAGGCAAAGAGGATGATAGACTCTTTTGAAATGTGGACGCTGAGGAAGATGCTGAAGATAACATGGAAGGATAAGATCAAGAAAGAATGAGGAGGTACTGAGAAGAGCGGATATGCAAGGAGGACAGCTGCTGGAGAGGTTGAAAAAGAGAAAGATGGAGTTGTGCGGGCATGTTCTGAGAGGATCCAGCGGGGAGATGTTCAAGAAGGTGGTGATGGGGAGGTGGATGGAAAGAGAGGAAGTGGAAGACCAAGAAGAGGCTGGGTAGACGACGTCTGTGATTGGAGCGGAGTGAGAGGCGGAGTCACGGAGTTGGAGAGAAGAAGTGGTGACAGAATGGGTTGGAGAGTGATAGAGGCAACCTTCGGAACGAAGAAACCACCTAATGGTGATGATTTAGCTTGTTTATACGTCGGTCCTAATGCTGGCTCAAAGTTTTGTTTTCACGTGAAGTATTTTTAATTTAATTTTTCAAACACAAGTGACATGGGGGGCTCCTAAGGGGGTTTTCTACTGTCATTTCATTGCATAGCATCCATTGATGTTTAAGGCAGATTGCAGAAGGAATTGCGGTCACTTTTGTTGAGTACATTATGTTAGCCCTCCGGGGGGGGGCCCCTACGGGCCGGGGACTCCAAGCTGCCTGGCTTGCCTGTTCAGAATCTTTGCCTCTGGCGGTAGGATACATTCCGAATATAATTACAGAAAAGTCCCCTGTACCAGAATGCTACGGTTTAAATTCGCATCAGCTCGCGCCAATAGGGGCACCGAGGGGGCCAATCAGATTTCAACGGGGGCAATTGTCCCTGTGGCACCAGTGATGGATCCGTCCCTGTGGAGGGCATGTGATGTCTTTTGTCACATAAGAACAGTATTGTCTTATTTCCTTAAAAAGATATTCCTGCCCGTCTTTGTCCAGTCCAGGCGGGGTTTGCATTGGAAAACCATCTATTGGTGGACGGCATAAGCGGTAAGGTTTTTCAGCAGCTGAAACTGGATTGGTTCAGCATCACGGTGTGCTCTCATCATCATCACCACACCAGGTCTGCTATGGCCATCACCACACTAGGTCTTGCTGGCATCGAAGCTGTAATAGAATAGAAGCAACACATTTAGATAGTGTCAACTGTGAGCAACACACCATTTACTCAAATGACATGTTCATAAAATAGAATAGCTAATACAACGACACAGTGGTGTATCTCCCGGGCCTTTCTGTGTGGAGTCTGCATGTTCTCCCTCCGTGCTCGCAAGGGTTTCCGACTCCAGAAAAACAGATCAACCCAATGGAAAAACATGCAGAACAGATTGCTAACGCCGTCGTGTCCCTTAGCACTGCGATAATAATGTAACAAAGCACATAAGCACTCACTTCCAAGTTGCATTCAGGAGTTGTTCCAGACTAGAGAGAGTCGATATAGACTTAGGGGAACTTGTGTATTCAATATCGCAAAGGCAAGGACAAATATAAAAAATCTATGTATATCTGTTAAGCTTTGACATAGAAGTAAAAATGTGTAGTTCGCTACATACATACTTATAATTACTCAAATATAAGGTGATACATAAATATGAAACCTCATTATTATCCTAGTTATATATATATATATATATATATATATATATATATATATATATATATATATATATATATATATATATATATATATATATATATATATATATATATATATAAAAGTATTTAAAAAAAATACATAAATAAATGTGTATACGTTTTGTACATAAAACTCTAAGACAAACTCTAACCTTAACCAACTTCGAAAGAGTACCTAAGCTTAACCAGTGTAGAAACAGGTGTCGGCCAATCAGAGAGCGTCTTCGAGAAATGCGGCTACGGAAAAAAATAACGCGGCTCACACTACCCTCGCCACTTCCTGTCTCTGCTGTGCAGGCATCTCCCAACCGACCTGTAGGGGTCGCTGTCTACTGGTTACAAACGTTTCATAGCATGGCGATAGAACGCCAGGTAGTTTGCAGGCTGTTTGACGCGGAAATGGGCAAAGACACAGCTCGTCACGCGATTGGGCAAACATGTCAGTGGCCAATCAGAGAGCGTCAGTCAGTGGCCAATCAGAGAGCGTCTCCGAGAAATGCGGCTACGGAAAAGAATAACGCGTGTGAGCCTCCCATGCGTTACACCTCGCCAATGAGAGTCCGCGCTGGCAGGCGAAAAGATGTGACAGGCTGCCTCCTCGTGTACCGGAGGCGTCTAGACTTTTATCAACAAACTTGAATTTTTCCGCGATGTGATTGGCCACTGACGTTTCTGGTCATGTGACATCTGCGCCAATCGCGTGACGCCTGTTTCTATCACTGGTTAAGCTTAGGCACTCTTTCGAAGTAGGTTAAGGTTAGAGTTTGTCTTAGAGCAGGGCGATAGAACACCAGCCCTGATTCCAAACTCTAACCTTAACCAACTTCGAAAGAGTCGCCTAAGCTTAACCAGTGATAGAACTAGGCGTTCGGTAGTTTGCAGGCTGTTAGAGGCGGAAATAGGCGCAGAAACAGGCGTCACGCGATTGGCGCAGATGTCACATGACCAGAAACGTCAGTGGCCAATCAGATCGCGGAAAAATTCAAGTTTGTTGGTAAAAAACTAGATGCGTACCGGAGGGAACACATGATGCAAGGCTTCTATCCTCTCTACAACAGACCAGTGGGGGGCATAGTCGAGCAACGTTCAAGACAGGGGAGGGGAGAATTAGATACACGAAATTGGGAGGGGAGAAAAATGGAAAAATAAGGAGAAAAAGTGGATACAAAAAAAAGAAAAGTTTGTAACCTTTGCTAAATGATATACTGAATTATGTTTATTTTTTGTATTTTTTTTTGTGTGTAAATAGTGTAATGTAAAAAGGGTAGGCAATTATAAGCCTCGGCTTCAGCGTACACCTTTTCGGTCATTTTATACTTTTTTTTCTCGTTTTTTGGGAAGTTCTACTACTATGCTTTGTAAAAAAGATAAATAAAAAGACAGAAATAAAATCATTAATTCATTCATTAATTCATTCAAAGAGGGACAGGAGCACTTGGATTGGTCCCCAGGCCCCCCCCCCCCCCACCACAGGGTGTCCACTCCAGTCTTCCTGTAGACCTGCTTGATCAGTCCAAAGCACCAGTCTGGGCAAAACTTGGTTTTGATTGATTGATTGAAAAGTGTATTAACAGATTGCAGAATGGGTACAGTACAGTACAGTACAGCTCAATACATACAATTGTTAAGGGGATGTAGACCAGAGAAAGACTTTCGTCTTGTTTACATCAGGGTCCCCCATTTTCAATTCATCATAACATATATGACATACATGACATACAGATACAGTACTGCTACATCTATACATTTATGACATATCAGATTTGCAAATACAGTACTGTTTGTGATACAAAAGTGTCCAGAAAAAGAGTGTATATACATTTGATGTAGAAACTGTACATTGGAGGAGGTTGGGTGGGTGGGGTGGGGTTGGGTGGGTGGGCGGGGGCTGTACATTGGAGGTGGGGGGGGGGGGGGGGTTGGGTAGGGGGGGGACACACATTTTACACTGTACATTGGAATACTGACAAAGCCATACTTGGTAATTTACTGTACAACTAGGTTAGGACATTTGTAGGGGCCAGTTTCGAATTGCATTTGTAGGGGCCAGTTTCGAATTGCAGTCTCCCGTAGGTGTTTTTTGAGAGTATTTTTGAAAGTGGGTAGTGATTCACATTCCGTGGTGTGGCCTGCAATCAGGAAGTGGAGGCCGAGCTTCTGGTGAAGTTTCTTATTTTGGCCACTGAGGTTGTCACAATGAAGGTACATTCGTGCTTCTCCACAACTCCGTAGTTGTGGAAAATATGATGCACATAGCTGATGACTGCATTGCTGCTCTTACTTGATGCCGTCACTTCATCGATTAGGTAATTCACCTGCTTCGCCAATGCTTCATGGTGTACACCGAACAGGCCACACTTGCGTGGTGTCGCAAAATACAGGGGCCCAACTTGAAGAGGGTGAGAGAGGGGGAGTGCACCTGAGAGAGAAGAAAGACAAGAGAGTTTTTAGAGCAGCACTACAACACAAGGCATTAGTTGATTGTCATTAAATTACAAAAAAAGAGTCTGGGCGTCCATCTTGTTACCTGTGTTGTCGCAGCTCAAGTATGTAAATACAGACCCATGTGCTTTTTATGGGCATTGACAGAAACTTGGGAACAAAGGCTGATGTGGTTCGAATGTTTTCACAAGGTACAGGGATGAGGAAGGGATTTGACATTTTCACAGGTGTTTGCATTTTTATAAAATTGTCTTCATGTTTTACATATAATTTTTTATGTTTTACATATATTTGTATATATACATATTTGTTTAGTAAGGATTTAAAATCAGTAAGGAATGATATTCATTTTGAGTAGTGGAAAAGGGGTAGGATTAAATAAGTGCATACTTCTTCCTACTCCTTTTCGAACATTATTATTTTTTTCATTTCATTGCTAGAGATGATTTGTAAATGTCACTCCGACCCAAACATGTGCCAAGAAAAAAACTTTTTTTTTTTAAACAAACGTTTTAAACTTTTTAGAGATACTATGACTGTTATAGTAGTAAATAGGTTATTATACATTCAAACTGTGATAATATGGGGAAGAAATCAGATTTTCCGACATGAGGCACGAACCACTGGACACGCGGTCACATTAAGTTTTCATCTGGCCATACGCTTTCATCTGTCAAGGTGCGCTGTCACCCAATGTGTTTACAGTTTCATCTCTTATGGCGCTTGACACCAGATTTTTGTCCTACAGCACAATATGAATTATGTTCAGCTTCAGTGGCCTGGTGTGGCGAACAGCTTTTATCCAAAGCGCTTTAAAATAAAAAGAGTTCCTCACATTCACCCACCAATGGCGGAGGCAACCATGCAAGGTGCCAACCTGCTCATCGGGAGCAGTTAGGGGTTAATAAGTGTCCGGGAGGAGCGGGAATCGAACCGGGAACCTTCCGATCACCAGACGACCGTATCTGCTGTATCTCTTGAGCCACTGTCGCCCCACTGTTTAAGCCCAGCAGGCTTGGCACCCATATATATATAAATGAGCGGTCACACCGATCCAGGTGTCAGCCATCATTCCCAACGAGTCACTCCCCCAGGAAGCTCTTTGTAAGCGTTGTCAAATCAGGCTCCATACTGTAGCACAGCTATTAATTAAAAAACAGACTCATCTATCTTCTCTGGCTTCATATGATTGACGGCAGCGTGTGGCTTGTAGGTGAGTGAGGGGACAAGGCTGCTGTTTTAATTATGATCTGCGTCGTTTCCCGGTCAAGTTCGTTAATCAGCTTCTTTTCAGGAGGCCACTATAGCTAGCCACCATGTTAGATAGATGTGTGCAACAGTAAAGACTGACTTGATTAATGACTGAATAGGTGAATGTTGTTTATGTTGCCTACTGCTGTCTATGAATGTGTTATGGGTCCCAAGGCTGTCGGGTGCCGCAATAACAACTAATTGGTTTTGACGTCTTAGTCAAAGTCGACTGAAACTGCCCAAATTAGAATTGGAAAGGTCAGATTCCATGTGATTTGTGCCGTTCACACTGTCATGAAAAAATTATCAAATCTGAGTCACATAATGAGCAAAAACAAAAATACAATTTGGGCCACTTTCGCCTGCAGTAGCCTTAGAAACGATTATAGACAACCCTTCAATGTTGCATCCAATCATGAGCCTCGGGTCTTAAAATGAGGCTCCATTAAATCAATTCTGTCTACTGCACTGATTTCTGCATTAAAAAAACGCAATTTAAGCAAACAAAAAGCAGCAGCATCATCCTCTGGCTCTGCACAGACGGCTGTCGGCTTCGATTGTTCTTTTGATTCCTATCCCACGGGAGATCTGAGAGAGAGATGGATCATCACAGAACTCTTGAGTTTGTAGAATAATTGTATCTCCCCCTCCCTCCACTTGTACCTTTTGCCCCTGCCAGTTGTCGTGCTGCGTTGTCATTTGTGTTTCTAATGAGTGTATGCACAAGAGCTGAAGAACAGCTTGAAGAGACCAGGCCACAGTGGTGTCGATCCTGGGGCCAGGTGGGTGTGTAGGGACAAACGTTGGCCTTAGATGTTCCACATCCGGCTCTTCCTTGCTACACCACCTCTCCTCCTCAGCACCTCCATTAGCCAACAGAGACTGCCCACGACCACGGCCCCTCTTTGGCGGTTGTAACTGAGGGGTACAATTCCCTGACTGTATTGTTAGATATGATACTTACTACCACTACCTCTTGTACTTTAGACTCTGGCCACCCAGTACTAGGCATAAATAATTATGGTAAACACTCCCACGTAGATGAAACGATCCAACACAAATGTACCAAGTCGAAAGTCTGCATTTAATAATAATTAATACATAGCAAAAGGTATGTAGAGCAATCACTTAATTACATTTATGATTTGAAATAGGATGCACTTTTATGGCAAATGAGTATTCGTTGGTATATCAATAGAGAACGTCCAATCTCTGGTGGCGCAGGCGGTAAATATACAACCTGGAATATTTAAGGAATAATAGCAATGATACTTTAATGATTATAGAACTGGATACACTAGGGGGGGATTCCGGTCGCTTGTAAGACAACTGGAGAAGGGGGGGGGGGGGGTAGAGTCTGGCTGTATCCGTCTGGCCGAGGGTATCCTGGGAGAACCCACGGTTGTGCGGCTCGGTGCCTCAGCGATCCTCGATCCACAGATGAAAGCAGTTGGACTCTCTGTGGGCCGGCTTCCTCCGGTCCACGATGGAGAGACGTGAAGCGACCTCGTCGTGTAGAGCGTCTCCTCACCTGTCGTCCTCTCCGGGGGGGGGTTTCCAACACACGGCAGTGTTGGTCTTTATCCATAGAATAATCACTGTATACAAAGCATAATCCGTGCCTGGGAAGGCGGGCTGTCGTCGGTAGAATAATCCGGTATGCAGGTCCACTCGCTCGTCGGCTCTGGGGCTCCTCGGGTGCAGCCTCACATGGGGTCGGCCACCCTGGATAAGCAGCCAGTTCTACCCGAAACGATGGGGGTACTGACTACGATAGTATTCTCACCGCACGAAGCACTACATATGAATAGACTATTATTAGCTTAATAGACTACGTCCAACTCGACGATATAGTGCCAAATATGACTATTCAAATATTAATATACACGATGTCTCAATACCGATGGTAGGCCGAACTTGGCCTTACTCCCACACGTGGCGTCGCGGGGAGGCTTTACGTCTGTCACTCTATTGGAGGGTAAGAAACTGGACTAAAAAGGAAGTCCTACTTTAGTAGCGCAGTATATATACGCACTATGAACAAATAGTACCATTAGTGGTGCGGTAGCCAGATTCCTACGCGGAACTAGGACTTGTTCGTACATGTTGAGCGGTACGTTTGAACTGGGTCTGGGGGGTATGGCAGCCTGGCACCAAGGTCTCGACCAATAGTAGAATGGAGACTATTATGGGATGTTCAGTAGGCTAGAATGGATATTCAATGCATATTGTACAAGGAATATACAAGGGATATCAGGGAATATTAGAGAATATACAAATACAATTAAATACATATATATAAATAAATATATATATTCGGTTTAATCTGGCCCTTCACAACAGCGGTGGTTGGGTGGGGGAAGGGGCACCACCCTCACCAGCCACTAGCCTCGGCGGCTTACTGGCTTGCCTAGATCAGTGGTTCCCAAAGTCGGGGTCACGACCCAAAGGTGGGCCACGAGCAGCCACGGGAGGGCCGCGATATGAAAAAAAAAAAAAAGTAAAGTAAAAAAAAAAAGTAAAGTAAAAAAAAAAAATGTGTCAGGCCACTGAACTTAGAAGCAGGCCAGGACAGTGTTTCTAGTTGTATTCTAAAATTCTATTGTATTCTAAAATGTGACTATATGGTTTTATATTAACTTAACACTTTGGCTGCCATGGGTTAAATTCATTATCAACCGTAGGTTGCCGGCTCTATTTGTCTATAGAGAAAGTCCCCTTCTTTGCAGGGCTATAACTTTTTAAATTCTATTGCTACATTGCCATTATTAGGGCCCATTCAAAGTCCTATATGTATTGTTCATTGTGTAGCAACGTTAAACTTTTTCATTCACATATTCATAGTAAAGTATGGTCTAATGTATAAGTATGTTTTCATCTCTTTCTGCAGCTTTCTCCAGAACGTGATCTATAGCCCCAAATACATTATATTGATGATGCAATACAGTTTTATGGCAATCAGCGCGATATAAAAGATTCCAACTAGACGTACTTCTAGAAGTTACTACACGTCATCTGATGTTGACCGGATGGGCTAGGGCAGCGTTTCCGTTAGCCGGTAATTACCGGTTTTTGACCGGCAAAATATGTTGAAGTCCGAATATTTAAATATCTCCGGTCATAATGTCCGGTGAAAATAATTTCTCTAAGCACAATTTTATTATTTGAATTGTATTAAAATAGGCTCAAATTAAATAGCCTATGCGATGAACAAAACAATCATTACATGTTGCTTCACGCTGATAAAGCGCGGATGGCGCCGCTCGGATGTGAATCTTTTTTTCTTTCTTTTTTTGAGCCTGTCTGTCTGCCCACCACAGAGACCGCTGATGCCGTGGTGAAAGAAAACAGAAACAGAAATGTCGAGCGTTCAGGCCCGAGTGGAAAGTTTAATTCTCCTGGCTGAGGTGCGACATTATATCCACATTTTCCAGTTCACTGATCCAGCCAGGGTTACCAGTGACACAGTTCATTCTGGAACCTCAGATCCCCGCTGATCATGAGGTTCTACAGTATCGCGTTGGATCCATACACGTATCGATTTTTTCGAATGGTGATCAGGAATTGGAATATACCAGTTGGATACCATCTGATGTCAGGTAAGGACTCTATGTTATCAGTGTTAGGATAATCAGAGTAAGTTTGATGAAGTTATAAGCTGTTTTGTGAAATGTCTTCTTGTTTCGGTTTCACTAAAAGTCCGAGAGGAAATCAACAGGGCGATTATCCGCGCGCGGCCGTAATGTGCTTGCGTGCACGTATAATATTGATCATCTAGCGTTTATTTGAAAACGATTCATAAAAAGGCCGACGAATATCAACGTTGTGGAATATTCCACTAAAAGACTATTTTCATAGAATGCTCCAGAAAGAGCTGTTTTTTATCTGAAAACGGGGGCTTTTCTAACTGCTCTGAAACGGCAACAACGCGATAAACAGCCTTGACAGCACCGACTGGAAAATAGTCTTTGATAATGCGATGGGCAGATTAGACACATAGCCATAATTTAAAACATAGATTAGGCGATATTAACGTTAACATTGGCGCCGATGGTGGCATTCAGCCGGTAAAAAGGAAAACCAGGCTGACCGGCATTTCTCGAATATGTCCGGGGATAGAAATCTTGCAGGACATCCAGACCGGCACGAATATGTTCTAACGGAAACGCTGGGCTAGGGGGCGTTTATAATTCCGTGGGCAGCGTTATACCAATCATCTAATGTGGGTCAAATGTTGATAATAGCAGTTAGTATCGAAGACGGTAACTTTACACGCTAAAACTCACCCCAGTCTCCGCGCGCCGTTGGGCGATCATCGTAGAGTAGAAATTTTATCATTATGGGATGTAGATTTACCCGGTCCATCTCCAGCTTGTATAATGGTATATACGTCCAAATCATGTTGTTTATCAAGTTATTGGCAATCGATCGCTATGTAGTGTGTCGAGATCGAGTCCCGGGACCTATTAGCGAGTGCCCGGAAGTAATACGGCCGTCCAGCACAACCTCTACGGCACTTCCTGTTAAGCGATTGCGCCGATCGGCCACCAGATGGTGCTCCTGAACCGCCAGAGAGCTCAGTGGGTCCTCCTGGTGGATCTCAGGCCAGCGGAGGGGACATATGAATCCGATCCCAGATTTTTGAAATATTGATATTAAAGACGCTGTAAGGCGTCTTCGGCAACTTGAGCATGGCCGGGAATGACGTGTTTAGGCGTTTCCCGGCACCCAAAGTGTTAATAAATAAACAAAAACGAAAAATCTACTTATTTCAACGAACATTTCAAACTAAATAACAGATTATGCACATAAAACGCTGAAAACAACCGAAGCAACAATAGTATTTTAATGAGGCTATTATTATTATCATTATTATTTTGCAACAAGTTAGCCCTCTCATAAATAGCACATATAAATGAATAACTAACTTGAACTAACTTAATAGGATTGAAGTGATATTTGGCTTAAAAAATCAGTCACATGGCAAAAAAAAAAAAAGGAAAAGCCTGACGATGTGCATTGGGCCGCGGCTCTCTGACGCCTTATTTTCTGGGTCCCGGCCTGAAAAGTTTGGGAACCCCTGGCCTAGATGACCTGCGCCCCGATGAAGTAGGCAGCATGTACTCATCATCGTCTTCTTCAAGCTCACTATCATATGGAAACAGAGTGATAAAATTGATTCAAATCCATGCACGCACACATGCACAGTGACTCGCGACTGGAGACTAGCTCTGCTAGCACACATAGCCTACTGTGTACAGACGGTTTCAAACTGACAAGTCTGTCCACTGTCTGATTTTAAAGCTGCCCTGTTGCACGTCACAATACAAATTGATTATTTAATTTTAATTTATTTTTATATTTTATTATTGATTATTAAAATATATCGTTATCGTTTTATCGCCCGAGCCCTATGCAGCACATATTGTTTATTGGCCATCTCATTTCAAACATTAAGCCTGTTTTGTTCTGAATAAAATGTTCAGTGAAAAAAAAAAAAAAAAATTGATTCAAATATATTGTCATTGCACAACACAGGTAGTGAGCAGGAGTATGCAGTTGTACATGTATATGTGACAAATAAGATTGAACTTGAACTAAACATATATACAGTAAGTACAGTCAAATTGTACATGGCTATCATACAGGTATGTAAACAATGTACCTTGAGCCTGTGGTTGATGGCTCAGGGGTTGCAGTAGGTTGCCGGCACGTTGATCTCTTGGGGGTTGCAGTAGGCGAGGGAGGGTGGGGGCTAGGGCGGGCCATACTTTTTTTTTTTGGAAAGTCAATCGAGTGGGGTGTCTAAAATACGTGTTTTTTTGTGGGGAATTCAAATATGGGATTATTTTTACAATCGGATAACTCCTACCTACATTGTTTTGGATTTCAAAATGGCCGATTTGACCATTTTTCACCCCTTGGCCATACATGGATGCCAACATGAATCTTAAGGAAATCCTAACATGCAAGGTGTCTAAATGATGTGTTTCTTAATGGGGAATTCAAATATGAGTTCATTTTTGGGATAGGATAACTCTAACCTACATCATTTTGGATTTCAAAATGGCCGATTTTACCATTTTTCACCCCTTGGCCATACATGGATGATAACATGAATCTGAAGGAATTCCTAACATGCAATATGTCTAAATGATGTGTTTCTTAATGGGGCATTCAAATATGAGGTCATTTTTGGGATAGGATAAATATAACCTGCATAATCTTGGATTTCAAAATGGCTGATTTTACCATTTGAACCCATTGGTATTGTATTACAAAATTGCAAAGATAAAAAATATATGGGAAATCATTTATAATGACAAAGCCATCAAATTTATTAACAAGTGAACTGTATATAACTGGATACAACTCCAAAGATCAATAATAATAATACTAACAATAATAAATTTTATTTGTAATGCACACAAACACCTAAGTGCTAAATCTCGATTTCCTGACTTCTTGAACTTTGCCAGGTTCCAATATCTTGATTGGACTCATTCTTGGATGGCAAGATCTCCTACTGTACTGCTTTAGCCACCAACCTACAAACACAAACTTAAAGTCAACGTCAGCCATAAATAGGTGAGCTCTTTCCAGAACTACTCAGCAGAAACCTCTGTAACCATTTTAACAAACGTCTCAATGTAGCCTATTGAGAAAATCCATGGGGCTCCATCAATCATCTATCTTCTTAAATTTGATCAGGTTGCACAAGTCCTGCTTGGATTCATTCTTGGACATCAGCCTCCTGCTGGTCTCCTGAGCCCTTATCCCTCCATCCCTTTTTTCTTATGAAAAGTACTTAGCAGAGGCCTCAGTCACCATTTTAACAACCCTCTCGATGCTTTGTGTGTGGCAAGGCCAGTCGAGAACCTCCATGGGGGTGTTGATGAAGTTCTTCACCTCGGAGGTGCTTAGGGAGCAGGTGAGAGGTGGCTCTGACACATCTTCTGACCAGCTGATTAAGCCACCAATGCTGGAAGCGTCACTATTGATGTGAGGTGTTCTTCTGATCCTGACACAGGAGTCTCCCAGCTGAGTGTCTGGATCCCCCTCTCCCCTGATGGCCAGGATTCTCTCCACCCCCTCAATTCTCTCTTTTTGATCCTCAGAGCACAGCAGTGTTTGGAGGATGGCTTCACTGTGGGCATACCAAGCAGATCTTCTCACAGTTGGCATCACAACATCCAGCACCTCCTTCCTCTGAGACTTGAGGCAGTCCAGCTGAAACAGGATGTGCGCCTAGGCCCTTCGATCCAGGAGTGCTTGACCTTCATGTTGAACCAACATGGATAATACACTCCAATGATGAATTCCACAATGCATTGTAGATTATTCAGGTTCTTTCTTTTAAGTTGATGCTTTGACACCCAGAGCCTGAGGAGTCTGTTTGCTGTGGTGAGCCAGCGGCTGTGGTTTACCGGTCCAATCTCCAGCAGAGCCAGCCTTGCAGAAAGCACTCCATCCCTGATTGCACAGACCAGCTTATAGCCATAGTGTTGATCAGTTGAGAGATCTTGAATGATCTTCTCAGGCAGCTTGATCAGCGGAGGGCCAAGAAAGATCCTGGTGAAGTTAGGATTGATCTCCAAGTCTGTAACAGAATCAAGGAGCTGTCCTATTGGCCCAGACAATTTGTTGTCTGACAGAGTAGCCCCATCAACTTCAACAATGAGACGGCGCAGTGGAAGTTCACCAGTGTGCAGGTTGCACACCAACCAGACCAGCTTTCTCCCCAGGTGCAGCTCCAGCTTCCGCATTACACCTGCCTTCACTCCAGTGTTGACATTGGTCGAGTCTCCTCCAATGGCCCACAAGGTCTCATCAGAACCTCTCTCTTTCAGCCAGGCAAACAGGACCTTAGCAATCTTCTCTGCATGGGACTCCTCTTTAGTTGCTTTCTCTGGTGTAAAGTGGAACAGATAGTTGCTGCCAGGCTCACTAGCAACACTATAGTGTTCTTCCTTGATCTTTGCAGGAAAAGATTGGTCACTGCCCTCAGCTTCCATCATCACATTGGTCATGTCAATCCGCCCATCAAAGAGGATACAGGAGATCCCCCCCTCCTCATTTACATTTACATTTACATTTAGTCATTTAGCTGACGCTTTTATCCAAAGCGACTTACAAGTTCTGTGCGACAAGACAGCAAGAAGGGTATAACTCTATCAGCTGAGTAACAATGTTCATCAAAGTGTTGCGTGTTACAGTGTAGGTTAGTTTATTAGGACAAGTGCATGACATTAAGGTTAGTCGGGGTTCGATTTTTTTTTTTTTTTTTTTTTTTTTTTTATCATTTCAGATAATGGTTGAAGAAGTGAGTCTTTAGTCGACGGCGAAAGATTGGACGGGATTCGGCTGTCCTAACTGGGATGGGTAGTTCATTCCACCATTGTGGGGCAAGGACTGAGAATAGGCGGCTTCTCTTTGATGACCCTCCGGGAGCTTGGATAGGAGTAGATCTGAGGCGGCCAGAAGATGCAGAGCGTAGGGGTCTTGAGGGTGTGTAGTTAGAGACCATTGACCGGAGGTAGGCGGGAGCGGTTCCCTTTGCCGCACGGTATGCTAGGTCGAGGGCCTTGAAGCGGATACGTGCAGCAATGGGGAGCCAGTGCAGGTCCCTAAGAAGTGGGGTGACATGGGCCGACTTCGGTAGGTTTGAGATCAGGCGGGCCGCTACATTTTGAATGAGTTGAAGAGGTTTGGTGGCAGTGGCCGGGAGGCCAGCTAGCAGTGCGTTGCAGTAGTCGAGGCGGGAGATGACTGTTGATTGGACGAGGAGTTGGGTGGCTTCTTTTGTCAGGAAGGGGCGTATCCTTCTGACATTGCTCAGGAGGAATCTGCAGGTTCTGGTTGTCGCTGCGATATGAGCAGAGAAGTTCAACTGGTCGTCGAGGACAACACCAAGGTTCTTGGCGGTCCTCCCTGCACTTCTCCTCAAACTCTTCCCCCAGCTCTTGCATCAACTTTTCTTGTGCTCTCTTAACCTTGTTCTTATCAATCACTTTACTAGTGTCATCTTCTAAGATGAGTCCTGCATCAATCAGAGCTGCAGTTGCTATAGCTGCAGTTGGCCTTAGACCTATGCCATACCTTACACTAGCAAGGGCGATGTTTGGAATCTCATCATAATTTTTCCGTAGCTTTGCTGAAGCTGCAGGGTCAGTTTCAGGAATGAGCTCAACTTCAGGGACTGTAAGGAAGCTCTCAAAATCCTTCCTGGCAACCTTGTCTGCTGCTGCAAAGCTTTCTTCTTTGCCCCTTCTCCTTTTCTCTGCCTTCTTTTCCATCCCCTGCCTTTCCAATGTTTTCACCTGTCTCTTGTGCTCAGGCAGATCAGCTCCAGCCATTTGGTGTGGTCCTTTACTTCCAACCTTTTCCCTCTGTCCCTTGATGTAGGCAATATCTTTCACAGGAATCTTTTTGTCTTTGCTGCAGCAACAGTTAATGTTCAGATTCATGTTGGCATCCATGTATGGCCAAGGGGTGAAAAATGGTAAAATCGGCCATTTTGAAATCCAAAATTATGCAGGTTAGAGTTATCCTATCCCAAAAATGACCTCATATTTGAATTCCACATTAAGAAACACATCATTTAGACACCTTGCATGTTAGGATTTCCTTCAGATTCATGTTGGCATCCATGTATGGCCAAGGGGTGAAAAATGGTAAAATCGGCCATTTTGAAATCCAAAATTATGTAGGTTAGAGTTATTCTATCCCAAAAATGAACTCATATTTGAATTCCCCATTAAGAAACACATCATTTAGACACCTTGCATGTTATGATTTCCTTCAGATTCATGTTGGCATCCATGTATGGCCAAGGGGTGAAAAATGGTCAAATCGGCCATTTTGAAATCCAAAACAATGTAGGTAGGAGTTATCCGATTAGAAAAATAATCCCATATTTGAATTCCCCACAAAAAACACGTATTTTAGACACCCCACTCGATTGATTTTCCAAAAAAAAAAAATATGGCCCGCCCTAGTGGGGGCGCAAGGGTAACGTTGCCCTGGGCCCGCAGTCGATATACTCTGGAGCTGCTCCTCAGATTCACTATAACAAATAATAATGTAGATATAATATCATGTATATTTGTATAGTGACTTTATTCTTATTTTTACTGTATGAAGCACATTATCAGGGGCTCCCAAGGGGATCAATAAAGGCATATCTTATATACAGGATCAAACATTTTACTGTAAAGTACATGTATATGTGACAAATAAGATTGAACTTGAACTAAACATATATACAGTACAGTCAAATTGTACATGGCTATCATACAGGTATGATACTATAGTTGACTGTGAGACCAAGCAGCATACAGTACCTTGAGCCTGTGGTTGATGGCTCGGGGGGAGGGAGACTTTGTCCTGGGCCAGCAGATGTAGTCTGGATCTCCTCCTCAGATTCACTATAACAAATAATATGATGTAATCAATATGATGTAATAATAAGCATAAATAGTATATTACCAAAATAAAGAATAACTTACTTGTAAACATCTCATCTTCAGAGGCAGAATATTCTGTAGTATCATCAGAATCGATGACTTCTGTATCAGAAACTCGCTGAATCTCTAGAAAGATCTACTCCATGGACTTGTAGATCTTCTTTGACACACCTACAACACAGCCCTAGCTGCCACCCTGGACTCCCTCGCACCCCTCAAAACCTGCACTGTCACATTTACTCACTCCGCCCCCTGGTACACCCCTGAGCTCCGCTCCATGAAAGCCAAGGGCCGCCAGTTGGAGAGGCGCTGCAGGAAAACAGGCCTCGCTGTCCATGCCCAGGCCTACTCTGACCACATCATTTCCTACAGACTCGCCCTCACCCAAACCAAGTCCTCCTTCTACTCTGATATCATCTCCAAAGGCCAAGGGAATTCCAAAGCCCTCTTCTCCACCATCACCAAACTCCTCAAGCCCCCCGACAACCCCCTCCAGACCACCTCCTCTGATCTCTGCAACAGATTCACGGAATTCTTCCAAAACAAAATCGACGCCATCTACCAGCAGCTCCAGTCTACTTCTGTGTCCCCCACACCTCCGGTTGCTAAACATGACCCTCTGCCCCATCCCACCCACTCCTTTTCATCCTTCTCCCTGGTGGACACCGACTCCATTACGAAGCTGGTGTCGGGCTCTAAATCCTCCACCTGCTCTCTGGACCCTATGCCCACCACCCTGGTGAAGGCTGGCCTGCCTGCCCTCTGTCCTCTCATGGTAGACATCATTAACTCATCCCTGTCCACTGGCTCCGTCCCTGCTGACTTGAAGGTGGCAGCAGTCACCCCAATTAAAAAAAAAACCCGGTCTGGACCCCGATAACCTCAACAACTTCCGCCCCATCTCAAACCTCCCCTTCCTCAGCAAGGTCCTCGAGCACGCAGTAGCCGCCCAGCTACAGAGTCACATGGCCTACCATGACCTGTTTGAACCACTCCAGTCTGGGTTCAGGGCTAAACACAGCACCGAGACCGCCCTGATCAAGGTGACAAATGACCTCCTCATGGCTGCTGATGCTGGCAACATCAACATCCTCATCCTCCTGGACCTCTCAGCTGCCTTCGACACCATCTCACACTCAATCCTCCTAGACCGCCTGGAAAGTGTCCTTGGCATCACTGGTACCCCCTTGTCCTGGTTCACATCCTACCTTACCAACAGGTGGCAGTATGTTTCCCTCGGGGGCTCCAGGTCAGCTCCAGCACTTGTTAAACAGGGTGTTCCCCAGGGTTCGGTGCTAGGTCCGCTCCTCTTTATGATTGACCTCCTCCCACTCTGTGACATCATAAGGAAACACGGCCTCCACTTCCACTTCTATGCAGACGACACGCAGCTTTACCTCCACACCAAACCCTCGGCTCCCCTTCCTCCCCCCTCCCTCACTGCCTGCCTCCAGGACATAAAAACATGGATGACCACCAACTTCCTTCAACTCAATAGTAAGAAGACCGAACTAATAGTTGTAGCCTCCCCAGCCCTCCTCCAAAAGATCGACCACCTTGTTCTCTCCGTGGATGGCTACTCCATCTGCCCCTCCACAGAGGTAAGGAACCTGGGCGTAATACTGGACTCCACCCTCTCATTTCACCCTCACGTCAAGTCTGTCACCAGATCCGCCTTCTTCCACCTCAGAACCATCTCCCGCCTCCGCCCCTCACTCTCCGACACCTCAGCGGAAACACTCATTCACGCCTTCATCACTTCCCGCCTCGACTACTGTAACGGAATCCTTCTTGGTGCCTCCAAAACTCTGCTGCGAGGGTCCTCATGCACACCAAACCCTGGCAGCACATCACCCCCACCCTGCAAAAACTCCACTGGCTCCCCATCAACTACCGAATCCCCTACAAGATCCTCCTCCTCACCTACAAATCCCTGCACGGGTTGGCCCCTTCCTACCTGACCAACCTACTCCACCCCTACACTCCAGCACGCAGCCTCCGATCCTCCAACTCCGACCTCCTCACCATCCCCCGCACCAGGCGTTCCACACTGGGAGACAGAGCTTTCGCTGCAGCTTCCCCCAGACTGTGGAACTCCCTCTCCCCCCTCATCCGAGGCTCTGACACCATCAACCTCTTCAAAACCAAGCTAAAAACCCACCTGTTCACACTTGCCTTCACGCAACACGGCCCCGCTCCCAAGTAGCCCACCCCTGATTGTTACTATACACAGATCTTTTATGTATTTTATTATATTTTTTCAATTTTATTTATAATTTTTTCCATCCTTTCCTTGTACAGTGTCCTTGAGTCTGAGAAAGGCGCTTCTCTCTTAATCCAATCTATTATTATTATTATTATTTAAAAACTACTAAAACTGTTGTATTTCTGTTGTACTGCTGTTATAGCGTGCTGCCGTTGAACTCATTGAACTCCTCGTCCAATCAACAGTCATCTCCCACCTCGACTACTGCAACGCACTGCTTGCTGGCCTCCCGGCCACTGCCACCAAGCCTCTTCAACTCATTCAGAACGCAGCGGCCCGCCTGATCTCAAACCTACCGAAGTCGGCCCATGTCACCCCACTTCTTAGGGACCTGCACTGGCTCCCCATTGTTGCACGAATCCACTTCAAGGCCCTCAACCTGGCATACCGTGCGGCAAAGGGAACCACTCCCGCCTACCTCCGGTCAATGGTCTCTAACTACACACCCTCAAGACCCCTACGCTCTGCATCTTCTGGCCGTCTCAGACCCACTCCTATCCGAGCTCCGGGAGGGTCATCAAGGAGAACCTGCCTTTTCTCAGTCCTTGCCCCACAATGGTACTAATACCCACCCCAGTTAGGACAGCCGAAACCCGTCCAATCTTTCACCGTCGACTAAAGACGCACTTCAACCATTATCTGAAAAAAAAACCTAACTAACCTTGCTGTCATGCACTTGTC
Source organism: Notolepis coatsorum (assembly GCF_963971535.1). Classification (NCBI taxonomy): domain Eukaryota; kingdom Metazoa; phylum Chordata; class Actinopteri; order Aulopiformes; family Paralepididae; genus Notolepis; species Notolepis coatsorum. Next base: position 17,042,062 of record NC_140175.1, read on the forward strand.
CTAATAAACTAACCTACACTGTAGCACTCAACACTTTGATGAACATTGTTACTCAGCTGATAGAAGTCAAGTCAAGTCAAGTAATTTATTTATATAGCACGTTTAAAAGCTCAAGAGCCAACCAAAGTGCTGTAGAATCAAAGCTTAAAATCAATGTCCTAATATAAAATACACAAATACAAAAATACAAAAAGGCACAGCAGGACAAGACAGTACATTCAGAGAATAGGACAGTAGGACAACACACGGTTAGGGGAACACAAAGTACAGTAGCACACAGGGGACAGAGGAGCATAAGGCTAGGCTAGGGAATAAAAGTGGGTTTTCAGACGGGCCTTAAATGTCTCCAGCGAGGGGGCAGATCGGATCTCCAGGGGAAGCTGGTTCCATAGTTGGGGGCCACGGCCTTGAAGGAGCAATCGCCTCTCTTTTTGAGTCTGGTGCGGGGGGGGGGGGGGGGGGGGGGGGGGGGACCAGCCGAGTCTGGTTGGAGGATCTTAGTGACCTGGGTGCTGCGTAGGGGGGTGATGAGCTCGGTGATGTATAGGGGTGCCTTAAAGGTGAGGAGGATTTTGAAATCTAAAAGGTGAGGAGGATTTTTAAATCTATTCTAAGTGGGACAGGGAGCCAGTGTAGGGAAGCTAGGACTGGTGTGATGTGTTCTTTTTTTTGTGCCGGTGAGTGTTGTACTATTTGGAGGCAGGACATGGCTGCCTGACTGATGCCGGTGTAGAGGGCATTGCAGTAGTCAAGGCGTGAAGTGATGAATGCATTGACTACTGTTTCCAGGTCGACGGGTGAAAGGATTGTTTTTATTTTGGTGATGTTGCGGAGTTGGAAGAAGCATGACTTGACTACGGCATTTACCTGCCGGTCGAATTTGAGCTCTGGGTCTAAGATTACACCCAGGCTCTTGACGTGGGGTTTGAGGTGGGTGGAGAGTTGTCCTAGGCTGTTGGAGAGTGTTTTAGTGGAAGAGGGGGGGCCAAACAGAATGATCCGTTTTATTTTCATTTAGCTGTAAGAAGTTGAGGGCCATCCAGCTTTTTATGTCCCTAAGACAGTTTTAAGAGAGTCTAGGTTAGCTGTGTCAGAGGGGTTGAGGGGAAGGTAGATTTGGGAGTCGTCGGCATAAAAGTGATATGAAATGTTGCGTTTCTGGATGATTTCGGCCAGGGGGAGCATGTAAATAGAGAACAGTATGGGGGCCAGGATGGAACCTAGGGGGACCCCATACGGTAGACTAGCTGTGGGGGAGGAGTGTGCCGAAAAGGAGCGGCCGCTCAGGTAGGATGCGAACCAGCTTAGGGCAGACCCCCCAATACCGAGCCTGTGTTCGAGACGATCGACCAGGGTGGAATGGTCGACCGTGTCGAACGCGGTGGAGAGGTCCAGGAGGAGGAGTATGGCACAGCTACCTGAGTCGATGGTGAGAAGCAGGTCATTGTAAATTTTGCGCTGTCTCGGTGCTGTGTCCTGCCCTAAAACCTGACTGGAATTTGTCTAGGAGGTTGTTTTGATGTAGGAAGGGGAGGAGTTGTGCCAGAACAGCCTTTTCTAAAATCTTAGATAGGAAGAGTAGTTTGGATATGGGCCTGTCATTATTGAAGAGAGCAGGGTCTAGGTTAGGTTTTTTTAGGAGGGGCTCAACCATGGCGTGCTTAAGGGAGGAGGGAACAGAGCCAGATTCCAGAGAGCTATTTATGATAGACAAAATACTATGTCCACTCTTTTAGAAGATGGGTGGGGAGGACATCAAGTGGGGATGTGACAGTCCGCATGCCTGCCACCTGCTCTCTGAGAGTGGTTAGAGAGATGGGTTGGAAGTTGTTCAAAAGAGCTGGGCAGGAGGGGTGGGAGGGAGGGGGAAGTGGGCAGGAGGGCTGGGCAGGAGGGGGGGCCGGACAGGGGGGCTGGGCAGGAGGGGGAGCCGGACAGGGGGGCTGGGCAGGAGGGGGGGCCGGGCAGGGGGGCTGGGTAGGAGGGGTAGAGGAGGACGATGAGATGGCTACTCTGATGGTTTCCACCTTCCTGATGAAGAAGTTTAGAAATTCTTCACATTTTGGGGGGAGGCATCAGGGCAGGGGGCGGGAGGAGTGGAGGTGAAAGAGTTAATGGTCGAAAAAAGGACTCTGGGATTGTGACAATTTTTGGCAATTATTTCTGAGAAGTGCCTTTCTCTCGCCACCTTAACTGCCTCTTGATACTGTTTTGAGGTGATGTTTAAGGATCTCATAGTGGATCTGCAGTTTATTGTGTTTCCACATGCGCTCGGCCTGTCTGCACCGTCTGGTGTTCTCATCAAGCCATAATCAGTAGTGGATTCAGGAGTCCGACTTTAATTAGCTGCACTTCAAAACTCTTGACAGGATCCGATTTTAGAGCGAGACAATAAAAAAAAAATTAAAACAGCTGCTATGCCGCCTCCGCCGCCTCCTGTGAGACGAGGGGTGTTAATAAAGTCGCAGTCCGGGGGACAAAGTTGAATGAGAGGAGTAGGCTGCTCACCAGTCCGTATCCACGTTTCAACCACCAGGAGAAAATCCAGTTTGCGGTCCGTGAAGAGAGCGTTCAAGTTGAAGGCCTTGTTTGACAGCGAGCGAGCGTTGAATAGGGCCAGCCGCGGGGGGGGGGGGGGGGGGGGGGGCAGGAGGAGAGCTCCCGGGAGGCTGCACCTGTAGCAGGGAGCGGAGGCTATAGGGGTTTGCGCCACGACATCCAAAGGGCCTCCATGGGCGATGAAACCCCGGGAGAGACACTCTGGGCTGGTGAATGAAAGCCGGCAGGGAATAATTCCACACACCGGGTTGGACGATCGGCGGGGCGGGGTTCTCTGGAACTCATCCTTTCTCCCGGTAGTGTTCTCTCCATGAAATCCCCACCACGGAGGTCCATAAAGTAGTCACGGATATCCAAAAGTAGTTGTCGGTCGTAGATAATTTTTGTCGGGTGAATACGAGACACAAACAAGACGAGGACAAACAGTGATAGTAGGACGCAGCGGCAGGCAGCCGAAAACAGTGGCGCAGCCATGGCTCGTCTCTCGTGCCCTTCCTGATGACTCGTCGTACAGAACTTGTTAGTCGCTTTGGATAAAAGCGTCAGCTAAAATGACTAAATGTAAAATGTTTACTGCTGTGCGTTTTCGTGTGTCCTACAGGTGAGATGAGACTGACCGTTTTTTTTGTTTACACATGCAAATGTATAGCCTTCGCCTGACCAAAAGCATGTCAAGTGAGGTATCGTTGGAAAGGTCGCATGCATGGACACGACTGGTGCTGTCCAATCTAGCTGTTGTAACACCTCCCACCCAGCAGATGGCCACAGAGGAGGGTGTGTGCAATTTAGTACTTTGGACCGGTCGATGAAATGTGGATTACTGTATTTGCTATTCATATCGGATTTACTCATGGATGGGCTCAAACGGACAGAAAGGTAAGGAATCAATTATACATTGCATTTGATGACAATCTCTTTGTGTTTTTTTTCGTAAATTGAGATATAAACACGATGCGTCACTCTTTGGCTGTAAAACTGAAGTCCTGTGTTCGTCAATGGATTGTGTGAACTTGGAAGTGTCGTTTTCTTTAGGGGGGACAGTGGCTCAGGAGGTAGAGCAGTCGTCTGGTCAGTGGTGATTGAGAGCAGCTGAGTTGAGTGTGTGCAGTGAGAGAGAAGCAGTGTTTTTGAGAGTGGAGAGTTACACAGAAATTAAGTATCTAGTTATCCATGGTAAGTGAATTTATTGTTTTTTTCTACTTTGTTAATTGTGTTCGTTTCCCCCCGGCATCTTTGTGCTGTTTGGGGGAAATTAAATTGTTTGTGTGCCGAGAGGCTTTCTTTCGGTAAGTCAATTGTAAACGGACGGATATAATGGATGTTGACAGACTGAATGGCGGACGGCTTCCCAGCAGGGTGTCCGCGGGACCTTAAAAAGTCTTAAAAAGTCTTAAATTCAACTATCAACTATTAAGGCCTTAATTTGTCTTAAAATATCTTAAATCCGACATTCGGAGGTCTTAAAAACATGCCATGTCATCTTATGTTTCATTGTGAAATCTGGGGGGAAACTATTAACGGGAGATAAACTTGGCTTTTTTTTTTCTTCACGCAAACGGTACGCAGTGGGGCGGAACCAATTAACATGGTCCTTAATGTGTGTCGCCGTCGGGAGCTATTTCAGAACACCGGAGCATAGGTAACACGTTATTCAAGCCGTAGCGATAACGCTGACGTTTAGTTTAGTTTAATTGATTTGTATTTATTTGCACTCGTTAATTTAACATGGGAAAGTGCAAATTTAATGAGAACTGGCTCGAAAACCCTCTGTTTGCACCGTGGTTGGTCCCAGTGAAAGACATGTACGAAGCCCGCTGCAAACTCTGCAAAAGGGATTTTAAACTGGGAACGATAGGAATAAAAGCAGTCGAGTCACACATGCACAGCGCTAAGTGTTACAAAGGGTCAGATTAAACCGAATATATATATTTATTACTTGAGATATATTGTATAGTATTTGTATATCGTCTGATATCCCTTGTATATTCTTTGTACATATACACGGAATATCCCTTTACCTAGTACAGGCCAGACCATAATATTCGTTCTCCTATTGGACAGCGATCCCCTAGGCGCCACGGCCATACCCCCCAATGTCTAGTTCAAAGTCACCGCTAAGACATGCCTGGACATGCCCGGTTCTGCGCAAGAATACGAGACAGAAATAAGGCTGGTACTAGATTGTTCACCTTACGTATAAATACGTTGCAGGTGGATACAGCAGTTGTGTTACCAATAAGTTGAAGCCTCACACCACGATACAACGTGCTGTGAAGTGGGCCCGTTTTGCCCCGAAATAGAGCCTTGAGACCGCGTGCGAATTGATAGCTGAAGTGTCAGAGTTTAACGCTGTATCGTCGAGTTCGACCTATTCTATTATTAAGTAATAGTCTATTATGTATAGTGTATCGTGCGGCTACCGTTCTACAGTGACCAGCATTACCAACGTTTCATCGTACCGAGCTAGTGTGCTTATCCAGGCTGGGCGGCTTAACCTGGTGCCGTCATCCGAGGAGCCCTAGACGAGAACCGTGTGGATATGTACACTGGATAACCTACCCGACGACTACAGAGCCCTTTTCGGCTGGATTATATTTGCTTTGGTCCTGTAGCTGTTGGAGCGGAGAATCGTCTACACCCACTGTTGTGTGGGATTTACCCTGTGAGGAGCACCGTCAAGCCCGCCTCTAGTACTCTGAGGCTGGCTAGCTTTCCTCCATGCGGCACTGCATACTGGAGAATAGCTGTTGTTCGTCTACGGATCAAGGGATTATTGCACTGTCTCCTGTACCTGGAGTCTCCTTATTCCTCGTTGACCCAGACTTTCTGCTACCAACAAATCCTCTCCCCTGCTGGCTTACAACCGGAGGGACCCCTTTAGTATCTCCAGCTGATCTACTAGTGTACCATATATAATTCTTATGATACAGGTGGTATTAATTATCTCCTGCGTAATATGCTCATGGACTTACGCTCTTGACCTATTCATGCACATTCTTCGCCTTACAAGCGCAACTCTCAATCTTGATAAGTAATGTAAGATAATCTTCGTGCTGCTAATAAATATTCTTCTAAACAGTATTTCTTGTGAAGCCGTGTTATTGTGGGTGTGTTCATCTCATATACCTGTGTACTGTATGGCCAGTAGTAATGTACATAACGCAGTAGTGGTTTAATGATACCATACTTATTCAATACAGTCAGGGAATTGTACCCCTCAGTTACACTAAGCATGTTACCTCTGCTAAAACCCGCCTGCAGACAACTTCAATATCAAATTTCTTTTCGACGCCGACGCCGTCCACATTAACTGCTCAGGGACAGGTAGGTCTACCACCAATTACATCTGCACCTGTCCGGGTAATGTTCGGCTCCACGCCAACCCTTGAAGCTGAGGTACTGTGGGTTCTAAATACGGTCGCAAAGCATCAGTCCTACAATGGAAATGAGGGACTAGGAGAGGTGTTTCAAGCGATGTTCCCTGACTCTGAAGTCGCTAAAACATTCACGTGTGGAAAAGATAAAACGTCCTACATAGCCAGGTTTGGTTTGGCCCCTTACATCCAAAACAATCTGTTCAGGGATGTAAACAAGGACACGTTTGTGTTAATGTTCGATGAGAGCTTCTGCCAGACGACCAAAACAAAACAACTCGACCTTCATGTGCGCTACTGGGACAAAGACCAAGTTCGCTCCAGATACCTGGGTTCGCAGTTCATGGGGCATGGAACAGCTCGAGATCTACTGCACCATTTCAAAGTAAGTAGTGAGAAATGATCTAGCTAAAATAATAATAATTATTAGGCATGTGTGTATATAATGTATGTATTTGCTGTTAGGATCTCTGGGTAACAGTACTGTATATTTGCATATTGTATATGTCACAAATGTAACGGTAATATATACCTGTATGTCCCTATGTCATAAATGTTATTTAATATCTAGCTAAAATAATTATTATTATTTAGGCATGTGTATATAATGTACAGTATCCTCACCATCATATGTATATATTTGCTGTTAGGATCTCTGGGTAACAGTACTGTATATTTGCATATCGTATATGTCACAAATGTAACAGTACTATACCTGTATGTCCCTTTGTCATGTATGTCATAAATGTCATTTAATTGAAAATGGGGGACCCTGATGTAAACAAGACAAAAGTCTTTCTCTGGTCTGCATCCCCTTAACAACTGTGTGTATTGAGCCATACTGTAGGCTACTGTACCCATTCTGCAATCTGTTAAATAAAGTTTTCATTCATATAATAAAAAGATGATCATATTAATTTAAAAACTATTTTCAATAGAATTAGCCATTTTCTTAGTGGGACATGTTTATGGCAAAGTCTCAAGAATCAGTGTATTATTAAGATGTTATATGCTTTATATTATTCTCATTTAATCTTCAGGAATGTACAGAGCAGCTGGACATGAAAAAGCTCCTGTCAGTCTCGATGGATGGCCCGAACGTGAACTTTACGTTTCTGGAACTACTGCAGCAAGACCAATCTGAGCAGTATGATGGGGTCCAGCTGATTGAGGTGGGAAGCTGTGGCCTACACACGCTACACAATGCATGCAAATGTGGCTTCTCTATGTGGCAGCTGGAGAAGGTGCTGAGGTCCATGCACATTCTGTTTCACAATGTGCCAGCAAGGAGGGAAGACTTCACTGCTCTGACCAAATCTGCAACGTTTCCACTTCCCTTCTGTGGCCATCGCTGGATCGAAAACCTGCCAGTGGTGGAGAGGGCTATAGCGGTGTGGCCATCACTAAACATCTACCTGGATGCAGTCAGAACAAAGAAGCTGCCAAATCCAGGAACAGCATCCTTTGACACCCTTGTCGCATCTGCAAAAGACCCCCTCATCATGGCAAAACTACAGTTTTACATGGCTGTCACCAGGACCTTCAGTCCTTTCTTGACGAGATATCAAACGGATGAGCCGGTGATTCCTTTCCTCGCCAAATATTTGGCTGAGTTGATGAAGGTAATGATAGCCTAGTACTGTAACATTTTATATGCCATTTTATTTGAATGGTATAGGCCTATATATTATATAATATTTTAGTGATGGTTTGGGGCTCATTTGATACCTGGCTTTTGATGACTTACATAACAACTATTTAGACAACCATGTGTTCCATACTGTATCAGCGTAATGTACAGTTGAATCTAGCCCCCCCACCCAATTCCTGTATACACCCATTCAAAAACAGGTTATAATATTGCTTGTAGGAGTACTTGAAAATAAGATATTTAGTATTTAGCTGTTGATGGATCAGAGACATCAGGAAGTCATGGCATGCAAAGAATATGCAACAAAATACTAAACATGAGCACATTTTAAAATGTTCTGTTGACAGAGTATGCTGAGGCGTTTCATCAAGAGGGAGCTCCTCCAGGACATCAGTGCGCTGCAGCTGGTGAAACTGGATGTCAAGAAAAACTGGGTCCAGCCAACAGAGGTGAAAATAGGCCTGGGTGCAGAATCCGTGCTCAAGGTACAGTAGTATATTATTTTCTTATTAGCAGGATGGAGACAGCACATGGTGTCATGTCATTCACTTTTTATGTCCTATTATCCCTCTGTCAGGAACTCCAGCAAAAAAAGAAAATAGGGGAACTTGCAGTCCTTGAGTTTAGGACAGAGTGCACCACAGGGATGTCGAAAATCATACAGAAGGTGCAGGAGAAATCACCACTCAAGTATGCTATAGTGAGACAGATTGCCTGTTTGGACCCCAAGACCATGTACACAGATCCAGACTGGTGCCAGACAAGGATGTCTAATCTGGTGCAGAGGTTTATCCAAAACAAGCAGTTGTCAGGAGATGTTTCTGCTGGTAGGAGAGAGAATAGAGCCGTTCTGTGTCTCTTTCTCACACACACCCCTCACTTACTCTCCACAATACTCACCCATCTAATTATCTAATAATTATCATAAAATGTGCTTCTTGATATGAAAAGTATCTGACTGATGTAAGTATAATCAACATGCACCTAAATTATGTATTTATGTTGTTTGTCTCAGGTGATGTGATTACTCAACAGTTTGGGGACTTTCTGTCTGTTGAAGCAAGAGATGATACCTTCCTCGCCTACGAACCATTGAAGACCAGACTGGATGTGTTTCTCCAGGAAGTGATCAACCAACGCTACCCTGAGCTGTGGTTCTTTTGCAGGAAGCTCCTTCTCCTGTCACATGGGCAAGCGACAGTTGAGAGGGGCTTCTCTGTAAATAAGGAGGTAGAGACCTGTAATATGCAGGAGGATACAGTCATTGCACAGCGCCTCATCTGCGACTACGTCACAGTTTGTGGGGGGGTCCTCAAGGTGCCTTTGTCCAAGGAGATGCTGACATCTGCTGCGTCAGCAAGGTCAAGGTACAGAATGCACTTGGAGGAGGAGAAGAGGAAAAAGATGTCTGACGTACAGGGCCAAAAAAGAAAAGCAGCAGAAGAGAAAATAGAGGAGTTAAAAAAGAGCAAGGCAACCCTCATAGCTGTCACAAACAGCCTCAGCCAGGATGCAGACCAACTGGCTGACAAGGCAGAAGGGAAGGCTGGGACCCTAATGGCCCAGCTCATCACAAAATCCAACACCCTCAGGAAGCGCCACAAAGAAAAGATGGCGGAACAAAAAATGGTTGAAGCAGAATTGGAGAAGAGGGCCACAGAACTGCGATACATGCCCCCCACATGACATTATATACATTTGAGAGTATATACATTTGAGGGGGAAGAAACTGTACATTGGAGGAGGTTGGGTAGGTGGGGTGGGGGTTGAGTAGGTGGGGCGGGGGGGGGGTTTGGTTTTTGCGGGCGGCCACTCCCTAGTACGTAAGTACTAGTTTGGTATGGAATGGTCGGCAGCTGGGTGGGTGCACGGTCCTAGTCCATTGCTTTGCTTCCTACTGGGTCTAGAGGCAGAAAAGAGAACTATTATGGGCTCAAGGGACCACTCCAGTTTCCAGATTTGTTTGTGATATCTAGTCTAAGTTTTAAGTCTATAGGCTATTTATTTGTATGTGTTCTAACTGATGTTCACTCATGCTCCTGAGGGAGTAGAGGGGCCGCACATTTAGTATAGGTTAATTCATTTCATTGTAATATAATTTTTTTACCTGATACCCCTGAGGGAATAGAGGGGCCGCACATTTAGTATAGGTTAATTCATTTCATTGTAATATACGTTTTTTACCTGATACCCCTGAGGGAGTAGAGGGGCCGCACATTTAGTATAGGTTAATTCATTTCATTGTAATATAAGTTTTTTACCTGATACCCCTGAGGGAGTAGAGGGGCCGCACATTTAGTATAGGAATTCATTTCATTGTAATATACGTTTTTTACCTGATGTGCATCCATGATTCACATTCCTTTACAGCTGTGGGTAGGGCGTTCCACATTGATGTGGCATAATGTTTATATTTGTTATGTAATAAACATCTTTGGACCATGTGTCCCTAAACTTAAACTAATTGGTGTCGATTTTTGCCATTTTGTTATTGTGAAAATGGTATTAAATTTTTATTCTGAGTGGTATTAAAAAGTCTTAAAAAGCATTAAATCTGACTGGGCTAAACCTGCAGATACCCTGCCCAGGCAAACAGACACAAGAACGGAATTGATATGAGAAAAAGCTCACTGTGGAGATAGATATAGAGGGTGATGAACGGGTAACAATGATGGAGATGTTGAGGGCGATAAGAGCACAGTGTGGGGTGGTGATGGGCTGCAGGTATAAGACGCCAAAGAAGTATGAGATCACGTTAAAGAGTCTGGAAATAAAGACAAAAGTCATGGATGGAATAAAAGTAAAAAACAACCGCTTAATGGCGCGTGAGATAGTAGATGATGAGATGATAGTGTCTTTTCTGTCACTACCAGTTTATATTACCGATGCTGAAATCATTGACAAATTGGTTCAGTGGGGAGTAAGGGCAATTTCGCCAATAAAAAGAAAAATGTGGCAAGGGACAGATGTGGTGGATGGAACGAGATACATGAAGGTGAAGTTTACAGACACTGTGAAATCATTGCCGTACTCAGTGAAGTTCGAGACGCTGCAGGGCACGGATCACTTCCGAGTAATACACGATAAGCAGCTGCGCGTGTGTCGGTTGTGTGTTCAGCCAGGTCATGTGCTACGGGACTGTCCGGACTTTAGATGCTATAAGTGCAAAAAGCTGGGACATTATGCACGCGAATGTCAGGAAAGGGAGAAATGTCGCGTGTGTCCCGAGGATGGAGAATGCAGGTGCGGCTACGCGAAAGGTGGCTGGGCGAGACGTGGAGAGGACGCTGAGACTGGTGGGACAGATGGAGCCACGGAGACGGAGAGAGGAGGGGCGGAGGACGAGAATGGAGAGAAGGAGAACGGAGAGAAGGAGAACGGAGAAAAGGAGGACAGCGATGCGGAGGAGCCAATGCAGACCACTGAGGGAGGTCGAGAGGAGGATGGTGAGACGGAGTCGTTGGACGGGACGGGGGACAGTCGGGAGCTGACGGCGAAGCAGAGGGAGAGTGGAGAGGAGACCGCGTTCGACGTCTTCGATATCCTGGAGAGAGCGATCGCTGAGATCTCCACCCCGACAACAACTGGGCAGGGTGAGAGCGATGAGGAGGTGCCGGGAGGTGTGGAGAGGAGAGGAAGCGGTGTGGTGGTGGCAGACGGAGCGAGAGACGTGGCAGCAGCTGACGGGGCAGCAGAGCCGAGAGGAAGCGGCGTGGTGGTGGCAGACGGTGCGGGTGCGGCGGAGCAGAAGGAGAGCGGTGCGGCGGAGGCGGCGTGGAGAGGCATCGACGCAGAGCTGGCAGGGCTGGAGGAGAGACAGCAGAGGGGTGACGGCGAGCAGCGGGCAGAATGGCGGAGTGGCGAGGGGAATTCAGACGGGAGTGGAGGAACAGCAGAATGGCAGACTGTTTTACCGGCGGGGCAGAAGAGAAGCGGGAGAGGCGGACGGGCGGCGGAGATGCGCGGAAGGAGCGTTGGCTGCGAGATTAATGACAGCCTTGATGGCTATGTATCGGGGGGGCAGAAGGGCACGGAGGGGAAACCTGGTTCGGGAGTGGCTCAGGGACTCGAGGGAAAAGAAAAAAGGGCTGAGCCACGGGCGAACCAGGGGAATACCTCTGATGCACCTGGGGGCAGTGAAGAGAAGAGACCTACAGAGTTGGAGATTGAAGGAGAGAAACAGGTGATGGAACTGGCGGCATCATCTGAAATACCAGAAACAGATGATTCACTGTCTGGTGAGTCAAGCTGTGAAATGGATATAAGTAGGGAGGCAATAAACCTTTTGAAAAGAAAAACAAAAGAAGCACCTAAAGGGGGGAAAAAAGGGAGGAAAGGGAGAAAAAGATGATAATTGTGAGGTTTTTGTCCTTTGCTCACTTACTCGCTCTGTTCCTTTAAGCCTACTCGCTCTTTTCCATTTGTTTTCTGTTAATCATTTCATTCCCTTATTCACACGCTTCTTCCCAGAGACGTCGTTGATTGGTTCTCCCCCGTCCACACGCTTATCAATCACATCCCTCAGCTGTCACTGCTTGTCAATTAAGCATTCCCGTATTATTTATACCCCGTTTCCCCATTCAAGTTTTGGTTGGATCGTTTTGATATTTCTGTTGCATTCGCCGTTCCTGCTGCCTGCTGTTGTTTCCCTGTGCTTTGCCTCCAGGATATTCAAGAAGCATTCCTCTTGGACACCCTTTCCCCGAGGCGACGCGCTCGCTCCATTCTGTTCCAACGCTCTTTACGCACAACGCCTGGGTGAGTTTTTTATGACCGTCTTTGATCCAATTCCGTTTTTCGTGTGTTATATAACACTGAAGATTTCCAGCTTTTTATCAGACAGTCACTCACCCAGCGTTTAGCCTTTTTTGGATTGTTTCATTGGGATAATATTTTGGCCTAACATCTCCCACTGTGTGTTTACACACCGAAGATATTATCACATTGGATTTGTATTTTGGGACTTCGCTCACAGTGTTTATTTTGCACCAAAGATATCTATCACTTGGGATTGTGTTTGGAACGTTACTCACAGTGTGTATTTACACCGAAGATTCAGTCACTTGGATAACTCTGTTTTCGGGTACAAGTCACCTCTCCTGTTCACCTGCTCTGTTCCAACTGCACTCTGAGTTAACTCGCTCCCTCTCTCTCTCTCGGTCCCGCAACCACCTCGGAGATTCTGCCGAGAGAGGTCTGCAGAGCGTCTCTGACGTCAGCGTCTGCTTCCCCTGACTACCATCCCGGGAGAAGCTGCAGAGCAGCAACATTCATCCTTGCTTGTATTCCAGTCTTTGTTTGAACTCTTCCCAGTCTGTGCTGTTTATTTAGTCTTAATAAACAAGCCCTTGTTTTTGGCAACTCTGAATCCTACTCTCTTGTGTCGTTGCGTTTGGGGTCGGTGTCAAACCATAACAATAATGGTGTATATAATAAACCTCATCACATTTGCTGTCATGTGTTCTACAATTACAGTTACTTCTATTAATATAAATGGGTTAAGAAATGCAAAGAAAATAGAGCTTTTTTTTCAAACATACAATACAGATTTGAGTGTGTCAAATATAAACAGGCTAAAGAGAGCTCATCCGAGGACACGGGGTGGGCACGGGCAAGAAAAGACGAGAAAAGGACGAAATAAATGAATGTGATCATTCTTATTACATTTTGTTATGTGTGCTACACTAAATATTGTTTCACTAAATGCAAATGGTTTGAGAAGAGTAGGGAAAATGGAGGAACTTTTTATGACCTATAAAGCAGAAATAATAGTTTTACAAGAAACATGGTGGACAGAAAATGTAATGAATGAAGTAAAAAAGAAATGGAATGATGAAATATATGTGAGTAATGGAGCAGAGAGATCGTGTGGGGTAGCTATATTATTGAAAAAAGGTGTTAATAAGGTAAGGAAAATACATGAAGATACTGAGGGGAGAGTGTTGATAATTGATTTTGTGTTTAATGATATTACGTATAAATTATGTAGTATTTATGCTCTAAATACGGAAAAGGAGAGGAACGTGTTTTTTGAGGGTTTGAGGGTGCACATGAGTGATAATTGTATAATCATTGGTGATTATAATACTATGTGCACATGATTGGATACAACAAGTAGGGTGTTTAAATTTGACACATCTAGGAATGCACTATTTAAAATAATGGCAGAAACTGATATGGTGGATGTTTGGAGAGAAGAGAATGCAGGTAAAATTGGATACACTAGAAAGCAATTGGTGATGGGTGTACTGAGGCAGAGTAGAATAGACTTATGCCTTGCAAAAAGAAGTGTACAGAAGTACATTTTAAATATAGAGCACAAATTTAATTATTTAAGTGACCATGCAGCTCTATGTTTGGAGTTGGGGTATGAAGTGCAGATGAGAGGAGGGGGGATGTGGTGCTTGAATATAGGGGTGCTAAAAGAGGAAGAGTATCAGAGAAAGATAAAGAAATATATATGTGCAGAGAAGGAAAACCATTATATAAAGATAATGTGAGTGTGTGGTGGGGTAATGTGAAAGCTAATATAAAGAAAATAAGTATAAGATATACTAAAGCGCGGAATTATAAAAAGAAAAAAGAGGAATGGAAATTAAGAGAAATGTTGAGGAGGAGAAGATAAAAATTAATCCAGATCACAATATAGAGAAGTACCTTGAGCTTGAGGCTAGGTGGGAATCAAGTGAGAGGAAAAAAATGTATGGGAGCAATTATAAGGAGCAAAGCTAAATATGCTTTTGAGGGAGAGAGGTGTACCTCTTTCTTTTTAAGGTTGGAAAAAAATAAGCAAATGAAAACATATATAAGAGAAATTGAAAATGAAGAAGGTGAAAAAATGAATGATCTTGTTGGTGTTTTGGATACTGTAGAGTATTTTTATAGGAAACTATACAAGAGTGAAGGGGTTGATAATGAGTGTGTAAATATTGTGTTAAATACCATGAAAATGAGGCTGGAGGATAGTGATAAGAATATGTGTGATGGAGAAATAACTGAGAAGGAGGTGAGAGAGGCAATTCATGGCCTGCAGATCAAAAAAAGACCGGGGCTAGATGGATTGTCTGGAGAGTTTTATAAAACTTTTGTTGATCTGCTGGAACCAATATTATTGAATGTATATAAAGAAATGGAAAGAAACAGTGTGTGTGCGGAAGGAATGACTACTGGAGTTTTGACTTTGTTATTTAAAAACAAAGGCAGCAAAACTAGGTTAGAGAATTTCAGGCCAATAAGTTTGTTGAACGGAGATTATAAGGTGTTGACAAAGATCTTGGCTAATAGAAGTCCGGACTCGATTCCATTCTAACCTCCCCAGAGAGCAGTCGCATTTTTTTATCTCTCCTCCCTGCCCTCCAAGGCCTCCTCTACCCTCCTCCCTGCAGCCGCCTTTATCTCCGTACACCAGCGCTGTCTTTCTGCTTCTCTCGACGGTGTGGACTCTAAGCTGCAATTAATAACGGTGTGGATCCCGAATTACAACTGCCTTACAACTGCCTCCTTGACGGTGTGGACATTCTACCCTTTCTTCAATATTCCTGACTTCCCACTCAGTCAATCAATGGATCAACTAGTAAGCTGGAGTTTTGCAGCAGTGGATCGAATCTTCTCTTCAAGAAAACAAAGTGCGACCGAACCATTATGTCCGATAGGGACATTCCAGGCTGGGTTTGCAATTGACAGTTGGAATAATTGGCGATCAATATGCCTATATTCTATTGAGATTGAAGATGTTGAGGATCTCTATCTCCTCGTCATCTTCCTGATCGGTTGGGGAGCGATCGCAATTTGGATTTGGATTTGCTGCCTTCAAGTAGTAGCAAGATTGGAAAATGCCCACATTGAATTGACAAAGCGGCTCGCTCAACATACAGCCGATGAACAATGTAGGGGTCAAGTAATGTTGGGGGTCGCGCAGGACATTAGGACCGCGACAAAGAAGCAAGATCTGGATTAAATTAAAGCATTACAGGAATCATTGTAACCTGTTTCAACCCACCCCCCCCCCCCCCCCCCGCCACGTAACTCAAGTCTGTAGAAGAAAAGAAGGAATGTTTCGAGGTCAATGAAAGAGGCCGAGGAGAAGAAGTCAAGATAAGACCTGGTTTATGACGTCCGTACCATCGCAACCAAGGACGGGACAGTATCTGACTGTCTGAAGATAAGATGGATGGCCTCCCCCCCCCCCCCCCCCCTCCCCATCCTCACGCAAACCTCCCCCCCACGAGCACGACTGGCGACGTGCACGGAAGGAGGGGAGGATCCCTCGATTGCCTCACACGCCCAAAACCCTAAGCCACTATCCTCTCCTTAACTCCCACCCCCCACTCTCCGCCCTCCCTCCCATCCCCCAAATTCCCTCCCCCGAGGGTGCTTCCTGAAGCTCACTGACTTTCGACATAAATGAACATTGTATCAACAAATGTGCTTTGTTTTGTATTAATTTAGGGTTGTGCCATTATTATTATGCAAAGATAATAATTGTGATTAATTCTGTAATGAGTTGTGTGTTTCTAGCATCCTTGACACCCAAGGACAACGATGGAAATAAGTCAAGAGGCTTTTACGTTACTATCCTTGACAGCAATGTAAGCTGGATTAATGATCTGTTTATGTTGTGGAGTCTAAATAAAAACCTGAACCTGAACCTGAACCAGAATAAAAAGGGTGATTGGGAGCATAATAGCACCGACGCAAGCCTACAGTATACCTGGAAGAGACATATCTGAAACTATCAGAACGATAAAAGATGTGATAAAATATGTAACAGGTAGGGATGAAGAATGTGCTTTGTTAAGTGTAGACCTAAACAACGCTTTTGATCGTGTGGAACACGAGTTCTTATTGACAACAATGAATACTTTTGGTTTTGGTGAAAGAATTATAAAATGGGTAAAACTTTTGTATACAGATGCAAAGAGTTGTGTAAAGTGCAATGGGTGTATCACAGATGTCTTTACTTTAGAACGGTCTGTGAGGCAGGGGTGTCCACTTTCAGCCTTGCTGTACACAATTTCTGCAGAGCCACTTGCAACTTATGTTAAAAGTATAAAGGAAATTGTAGGAATTAAAATACAGAATGGGGGGGTGAGTCTGGTGCACCAGTATGCGGATGATACTACCTTCACAGTAAGGAATATTGACAGTGTAAATAGAATAATGGAGTGTCTGCAGGTGTATGGTAGAGCATCAGGGGCTAAGATAAATGTGGATAAGTCGGAATTATTATGTATAGGTAATTTGAATATAGATAAATGTGTTTTCCCTTTTAAAATGGCGGAGGAGCACATCAAAATTTTGGGGATATGGATAGGGGTGAATGATAGTAAAGAGAGGGATTTAACGTGGACAGGTATAGTAAATAAAATAAGACGGATGCTTCAGTATTGGAAACAGAGGTGTTTGAAGCTAAAAGGCAAGGTAATTATAGTAAATAGCTTATTAATGTCAAAATTAATATATGCTTTAAGTGTGTTGGACATGCCAGAGACAGTAGAAAATGCTGTGAATGGAGTAGTAAAAGATTTCCTGTGGGAAGGGAAGATGGCTAAAATAGCGCACAAGACTCTGATAGGTAAGTGCAGTGAAGGTGGTTTAAATTTGTTTGATTTTAAGGTAAGAAAAAAAACTGTAAGGATAAAGTGTGTACAGAAGTACTTGTGTGATAGCACAGAGTATGGCTGGAAGTTTTTTTTCAGAGAGTGTGTAGAGAAGATAGGCAAGTGTGGGGACAATGGTCTGTTCATGGGGTTTAAACAGACAGAGGGGATACCTGGTTTGTATAGGGAGGTACTGCAGGCGTGGGCCGAGTTCTTGCCCAATGTAGAGTACTTATGTACAGAGTTAGAAATGGTTTTTAACCAACCTGTATTTCTAAACCCTAAAGTAAGTATTAATGAGAGTGTTTTGTATAATAAAGTTTTTTGGAGAGCAGGAATAAGACAAGTGAAGGATTGTGTGTATGAGTTTGTACCGGGCTTCCTCCTGGTACAGGCTTTATATGACAGTGATAGAATTGGAGGAGGAATACAGCTATGCATCAGTTTCTTCTGGTTTTGAAAAAATTAAAAGTGCGTTGCCAAGAGAGTGGAGAGAGAGAATAGATAATGAGTGTGGGACAAATAAAAGATGTGGACTGCCAGAGTGGAAGGTAGGTAGGGGAGAGAAGCAGAAAGATATAGGTAGTGTAAAAAGTAAAGAAATATATAGATTTTTTGTCTTGAAGGAAAAGAAGATACCAGTGTCAGAGCAGGTTTGGGAGAGGGTCTTTCCGGGGCTGGTGGGAGGGACTATTTGGGGCAATGTAGATATAAAGTTTAATAGTATAGAGTGTGAACATAATGATTTTATGTTGAAACACAATAGGATGTACACAAAAACGGTGTTAAGTCATATTGATAATAGCATAAGTAGAGTATGTGATGTGTGCAACGACAAATATGAATATTTTATGCATATGTTTATGGAATGCGATGGCCTGCAGATGTTTCATACAAGGCTGAAAGAGGGCCTGGGGGTGAACTGGGGAGAGGGGAGGGAGAATGGGGTGGATTGGAAAAAGAGGTTTTTGTTTGGTTTTTTTTATGGGAAAAAGGAGGAGAAAAACTTGATGAATTATGTATTGAGCCATGCTAGATATGCTATTGTGTACAGAAGAAGGATCGTTTTTTTTTTATCAAAAGAAGGTGGAGGTGTGGCCTTTGTTTAAAAGCATGATGAAAAAAGATCTAAAACTGTCTGGAAAATATATGAGTAAAGAAATGTTTGAGAAATGGTTTATTGACAGCGGGAAATGTATAAGGATGGAGAGAGGTCAAGTAGAGTTTTGCTTTGGATAGTGTTTTTTGTTTTGGATGGGGAAGGGAAGGATCTGGTTCTGAAATAATATTGTATGTATATAATTGAAATGCATAACATGTCAAATATGACTATTTTTGATAATAAAAAGTAAAAAAAAAAAAAAAAAAAAAAAAAAAGAGCAGTCGTCTGGCAATCCAGAGGTTCCCGGTTCGATTCCCGCTCCTCCCGGGCAGCGTGTCGATGTGTCCTTGAGCAAGACACTTAACCCCTAATTGCTCCCGATGAGCAGGTTGGCACCTTGCATGGTTGCCTCTGCCGTCGGTGTGTGAATGTGTGAGTGAATGGGTAAAATGTGAGGAACAAATTGTAAAGCGCTTTGGATAAAAGCGCTATATAAAAAAGCAGCCATTTACCATTTACTTCTTGTGTCATTTGAAAGCCCTGAGTCTCTCGATCATTAGGACTACAAACTACAAAACAAACGTATTGCACAAAACACACACTTTGATTGCCGTTTTGACAGGTTTAGGGTCTTAACTCTTGGAGACATTAGAAAAAAAACGCAACATGAATTCATACATTCTGTAGAGATTGATTTATGACGTGATGTCATCTGCGGTCCACCGGCGGACCGCTCGGTAGAAGAGGTTAAGTTATGGTCCTTATTTTACTAGAATTAACTTTGCATTGTTCCAACTCCAGTTGCTATGACTTATGACCAGGCGACGGCACATCCGTCTTTAATCTTTGAACAATAATAATAATAATACATTTATTTTATATAGCGCCTTACATTAGGAATCTCAAAGCGCTTTACATACATGGCATTATAGCATACAGACAAACACAGTACAGGGACAAACACAGTACATGGACTTTCACAATGACGACATAGTGGGGATAATACAGAGAGAGGGAGACGACTTAGAGACAAGACGGAGAACATTTTTAAATAAATAATACTAAAATATAGGTGTGTACAGATGTGAAAATGTAAGTGATGCAGGGGTTGGGGGGTCAGGAGTGAGGGTATGCAAGATTGAACAGGTGGGTTTTGAGGTGGGACTTAAATGTTTCTACAGATGGGGCTTCTTTGATGTGTAATGGGAGTTGATTCCAGAGTCGGGGAGCAGCGGAGGAGAATGATTTGTTTTCTGTGGATTTAAGGCGGTAGTGTGGTGTGCTCAGAAGGGCTAAGTTGGATGAGCAGAGTGAGCGGGAGGGAGTGTAGTGTTGAAGAAGGTTGTAGATGTAATCAGGTGCTAGGGAGTGGAGGGCTTTGTAAGTGAGGAGACAGATCTTAAAGTCAATCCTATACTTGACAGGGAGCCAGTGAAGTGAGGAGAGGACAGGTGTGATGTGGGAGAATTTGGGGCAGCGGGTGATGATGCAGGCTGAGGTGTTCTGAATTAGTTGAAGTTTATGGAGGGATTTAGATGTTGAGCCAATGAGTAATGCATTACAGTCATCTAGACGGGAGAAAATGAGGGCATGAACCAGCTTTTCAGTGTCGGAGGGGGACAGTAGTGGTCTAATGCGTGAAATGTTCCTGAGGTGAAAGTAGCATGTCTTGGTGATGTTGTTGATGTGTGGTTCGAATGTTAGTTTGGGGTCAAAAAGAGCACCCATGTTTTTCACTGTGGGGGAGGGGAGGATAGAGTGGTTGTTGATGGATATGGAGCAGTCAGGGTTTTTACGGAGAAGGTGAGGTGTGCCCATTACAAGGATTTCAGTTTTAGTGCTATTGAGTTGGAGAATGTTGTGGTTCATCCAGATTTTTATTTCCGAGAGGCAGGAGGAGAGGGCAATAGTAGCAGCAGTGGTGTCGGGAGGGGAGTGAGTGTGTCATCGGCGTAGCAGTGGTATTGAAGACCATGTGTTCTGAAAATGTGGCAGAGGGGTAACATATAGAGGGAGAAGAGTATGGGACCAAGGACTGAGCCTTGGGGGACACCAGATGTGACAGGGAAAGAAGTTGAGGTATGACTGTCCATGGTAGTGAATTGCTGTCTGTCTGATAGATAGGAGTGAAATAGGTGGAGCTGAGCCTGTGATGTCAACTGTGTGTTCTAAACGGGAGAGTAGGATGTTGTGATCAATGGTGTCAAAAGCAGCGCTGAGGTCGAGGAGGATGAGTATGGAAAGAAAACCGGAATCTGAATTTAGCAGGATATCGTTGGTGACTTTAACAAGAGCAGATTCTGTGCTGTGGTGTTTTCGGAAGCCTGATTGAAAGGGTTCAAAAAGGGAGTTGGTCTCTAGGTGGGTGTGGAGCTGGTTAAGTGTTTTGGATAGAAATGGTAGGTTGGAAATTGTTCTGTAGTTACTGAGGGTATAGGGAGGTGTAGTCCGACGTCACTGGTTGTTCCACCCGTATAGGAATTTATCATTGGGAAAATGGATTATCGGCTATTGTAATGTGTTATTTTTTCCACAAAACAAGTGATTTTCAAAATGCTAGAAAACGGAAATGAAGCTATAAAAAAACAATCTGCTACGACAATGTTGACTGGAAAATGAGTCTTTGATAAACAACGGGCAGATTAGACACATCATTTTAAACATAGATTAGGCGATATTAACGTTAACATTGAAGTGGCCCTGGGCATTCAAGGAGGTAAAAAGGAATTAACCTTGGGCAATCAAAGTGGTAATACCTTCTAGAATAAGTATGTTTTTAATCTTTTCTGCTGTAATTCCAAAAACAGTAGTTATAGGCCCTGACGCATATGATAGATTATCGATTGGCGTTTCCCAACCCTAACCCTAGGCGTTTTCCCCTACAAAGGAATACAACAATATCAAACAACCAAATCCAGGGGTCCATAAAAGCTGGTGAGCATTGAAGTAAAAAGGGTCCTTGGTTCTTATATTAAGAACCAGCTAGTTCCTCTGCGTTGTGTTTTGTCCGGCTAATAATTCCCTTTTACTTAACACTTTGACTGCCAGGGGGCGTCTTTAGACGTCTTTGCTGGCGATGCTAAAGTTGCCGGGGGACGCTTTACGTCGTCTTTATATCAATATTTCAAAAATCTGCGATCTGATCCATAATGTCCCTCCGCTGGCCTGAGACACAAGTGTGATCTCCTCTCAATCCTCTAGCGGTTCAAGACCGCCATCTGGTGGCCGATCGGCAGATCGAAACCGGATGTCAACCTTTAACCCGGTAGGACTCACTCCATATGGGGTCCGGGCACTCGCTAATGTTAGAGAGACTCCGTCTTCACACAGTGAACATCGATCGCTGCAAATAACTCGAAAAAACAACATGATTTGGACGTATATATTATTATACAACCTGGAAATGGACCGACTATTTCAACATCCCATAATGGAAAACTGTCTACCCCACGCTGATCGCCCAACGGCCCGCGGAGACTGGGGTGAGTTTTAGCGTGTAATATTACCGTGTTCGACACTAACTGCTATGATGAACATTTGACCCACATTAGATGATTGGTATAACGCTGCCCACGGAATTATAAACGCCCCCTCGCCCATCCGGTCAACATCAGATGACGTGTAGTAACTTCTAGAAGTACGTCTAGTTGGAATTTTTTATATCGCCCCGATTGCCATCAAACTGTATTTCATCATCAATATAATGCATTTGGGGCTATATATCACGTTCTGGAGAAAGCTGCAGAAAGAGATGAAAACATACTTATACATTAGACCATACTTTACTATGCATATGTGAATGAAAAAGTTTAACGTTGCTACACAATGAACAATACATATAGGACTTTGAATGGGCCCTAATAATGGCAATGTAGCAATAGAATTTAAAAAGTTATAGCCCTGCAAAGAAGGGGACTTTCTCCATAGACAAATAGCGCTGGCAATCTATGGTATATCATTAATTTAACCTTAGGCAACCAAAGTGTTAAAAAGACCAGGCATGGTCTTGTGTAACGACGGCGGAGCAGGAGAATGAAGAGAAGTTTACTAGTTCTCAGATCCAGCTTTATTTCAGAGTCAAAAGTGAAATAACAATGATTCAATGGAAAAATGGATTGTGCAATGATATAAGTGTACTCAAAGTACTATGCCACCTGATCACTTATATCAGACTAATCAAAAGGAATGGTCAATGTAGACCCGATGGTCGAGCTTCGTCTGGTGTTGTTGATTTTCTCTGTTGCCTGGTGACAACAAAGGAATCTGGTTTCTCGTCTGAAAAGCGTCTTCTTCTGTGTTCCTGCTGCCGTCCTCCTGTGGGTCTCTGTGTGGGCTCAAGAAAGCGTGTCTGTGTGTTCGTTCGTCCTCCTGCCCTCTCTACCTAGAATGCTAGTCTTTAAAGCCTTTACTCCTCCCCTTAGGATCTTACGTCAGAGGGGAGGACCTCTTTAGAAGAGAGAGATTCTGATTGGCTAAGGCGCCTAGTCGGCCATTTTGAGTAGGCCTGTCGTCTCCTCTGACCCTAGAAGAGGCCGGCTTTAATGTCTCTAAAAAGATATTTCTCTATTTCACTTTAGTTAAGGTTTTATACCCCAGTATCTATTTTTATAGTTTAATAATGTAAGATTTTAGCAAGGACTATACTTGATCGTGAATGTTGTCATTTTCTGATCGAAATTTGGAACCTTATAACTAAGTTTAGCCTTATTGCTGGTTCTGTGATAAGAACAAAGAAGTCTATATCTTTTTGTTAAATATAGAAGCTTCAACTGTTTAGCTATTGTTGTCCCTCTTGGTTTTGAGACAGTCCTGTTGTGTTTAATAATTCTTAAGTTAACTTTTCTAATTACCTTGCTGTCTTAGTTAGATTTTACAAATGGTGAATAAGCATCTTAAATAATACACTATTTTATAACTGTTTTTACTAGCTCTCCTTAATACGGAGATAGGCCAAATGGTGACCTCCTGTTGTCAGCTTGGTATTTCCTGTTTTGCGGTATCACTGTTGAGTGCCTTAAGGGCCATCCCTTTGTTCTATTCTGGCTTGATCAACAACCACTCTTTTTAGATGCTATTTCTAGTCCTCCAACAGCTCAGTCCTTTGTTACTAAATTCCAATGTGGGGGGAGAAGACAAAGTCTATGTTTACTGTTACCCCTACTCACTTTGTCTTCAAGACCTAAATTCTGTTTACTGTGGCAGAGGCCAAAGGACGTGAGAGGGATTGAATCACGCTTCTCAGACCTGCTAGACTACTCTTTTGGTGGCCCAGCAGAACAATTATCTAAAGTGTGTGCACTGCGTCTTACCCCCAATCCAACCTCTTTCCGGAGCCGTTAACCTATGGGACTCAAGATTCAACCAACATACCCATATTTCCATAATAGTTGGACAGTTTGAACAGAGAAATCTACCATAGCATTCAACCTCAATCCCAGGTGTGCACACTGAAGAGGATCCTCCAAACAAAGCACCATTGGACACCCAAACAAACTCAACCAGAGAAAAGTGGATTTGGAATTCTCAAGGGAGTTAAGAGACTGACAACACATTCTCAACAGCCCTAACAGACCCAGTTTTGAAGCTTACTATAGCCCAAAACTGACACCCCCTCTTTTTTTTTAAAAACACCACCAGAAACGCCTTTTAAGTAAGTGGACCTTAGTCCTTACTTCAATCATTTCTTTGTTTTAACCTTTCTCCCCATTTTCCTTTCACAAGTTATCTCCCCCCCCCCCTTACCTATGAGTGAACAGAAATATTAGGAGAAGATAAAATACCATCCCTGTGCCCGTGCCGACCCCAACAAGATTCTCAACATGCCTATAGAGCTGGTCACTCTACTTCTACTGCCTTGATACAGATGACTGGCTTAAACTTATAGATAACTCTATGTTGGTGGGAGCTGTGCTGTTAGATTTTAGTGCTGCATTTGATGTGCTGGACCATTCTCTACTGGTTGATAAACTTAAATGTTATGGTTTTAACTCTTCTGCTTTAAAGTGGATACTAAGTAGGGGAGCTCCAGTAGCTCACCGCGTACCTCAAACGCTATTTCGGCGTCGGGGACAACCGTGCGCGTCACGGATCTGGGGTAGCGAGTTCGACTCCCGGACTAGCCGTATTTTCTCAGAGTGTCTTTCCCCCCATCTATCCCCCCATTCAACCTGTTTCTGTCGGTCATACTTGACCAGAAAAAGCGATAAACGCGAAAAGAACCAGCTGACTGGTCAAAGTTAAAAAAAATTATAAATAAAAAAAAAAGTGGATACTAAGTTATTTGTCCTCTAGATCAGTGTTTCTCAACTGGTGGGTCGCGGGGCCATTTTGAGTGGGTCGCGGATGTGTGTGAAAAGAAAAATATTTTTTTTTTTTTACTTTTTTTTTTCACTACCTATCTTTGTGAAAGTGGCTTCTCAGCTCTGGTCCAGCTGAAGACAAAGCGGAGGAACAGATTGGACATTGAGCATGACCTCAGAGTTGCTTTGTCTACCATCACCCCAGACTTTGAGACTCTTGTCAGGAGCAAACATCATCCCATTAATTCCCTGCATGTTAACACTTTGATTGCCTAAGGTTAAATTCATGATATACCATCCGTTGCCAGCTCTATTTAACATGGAGAAGTTCCCCTTCTTTGCAGGGCTATAACTTTTTAAATTCTATTGCTAGATTGCCATTATTAGGGCCCATTCAATGTCCTATATGTATTGTTCATGGTGTAGCAACGTTAAACTTTTTCATTCACATATTCATACTAAAATAAGTATAAGTATGTTTTCATCTCTTTCTGCAGCTTTCTCCAGAACGTGATTTATAGCCCCAAATGCATTATATTGATGATGAAATACAGTTTGATAGCAATCGGTGCGATATAAAAAATTTCAACTGGACGTACTTCTGGAAGTTACTACACGTCATCTGATGTTGACCGGATGGGCGAGGGGGCGTTTATAATTCCGTGGGCAGCGTTATACCATTCATCTAATGTGGGTCATATGTTCATCATAGCAGTTAGTATCGAACACGGTAATACTACACGCTAAAACTCACCCCAGTCTCCTCGGGCCGTGGAGTAGACAGTTTTCCATTATGGGATGTCGAAATACCCGATCCATTTCCAGGTTGTATAATACGTCCAAATCATGTTGTTTTTTCGAGTTATTTGCACCGATCGATGTTCACTGTGTGAAGACAGAGTCTCTCTAGCATTAGCGAGTGGTCGGACCCCATATGGAGTGAGTCCTGCCGGGTTAAAGGTTGACATCCGGTTTTTCGATCTGCCGATCGGCCACCAGATGGCGCTCTTGAACCGCTAGAGGGTTGAGAGGAGCTTTTCAGTGGGTCTCAGGGCTGCGGATGGGAAATATGATTCCGATCACAGATTTTTGAAATATTGATATCAAAGACGAGTTACGGCGTCCTCTGCAACTTGAGCATGGCTAGGAAAGACGCCGAAACACGTCATCGGCAGTTAAAGTGTTAAGCTAAGAAGTCTGCTAAGAAGGATATATTATTTATTATTATTATTATTATTATTATTTTATTTCATTGTGTTTTTAGCCCTTAGTTGCACTTTTGTTGCAACCCCAGTTATCCCATTAGTTCCCCCAAACGTAGGTCTGTTATGTTAAGCTAAGAAATCTGCTAAGAAGCATATTATTTATTATTATTTTATTTCATTGGGTTTTTAGCCCTAGTTGCACTTTTCTTGCAATCCCAGTTATCCCATTAGTTTTTGAAAAAATTCTAAAAAATTGAGAATAAAAATAAGAATGAGTCTAGAATAGGGGGTTGTCTGGTGTGTAAAAAAAACTGATATATGTATCTAATTAAAAAAGGTAAAAATTATTAAAAATAATAATAATAATAGCCTGTGCTTTTCTAAGAGAAAGCAGGGAGGTTATTATTGTAAAAATGGGGGTCTATGTATATAATTGAAGGAGAGGGAAGAATAATATTTTTTTAGTTAATAGTAGCCTGTGCTTTTATAAGAGAAAGCAGGGAGGTTATTATTGTAATTGCTGTGTTATTGTTGGTTTCCTTTCGTCTGTTTTTTTCTGGGGGGGTGGGAATTTGGATGTGACTAGAAGGTCCTTAAGGGTTTTGTTCCTTCTGTATGCTGAGATGATTTTACATTCTTTTAGTAGTTGTTGGTTTTTTTGTGTTTGGGTGAAGTTGTTTTTTAGTTGTGTGTTTATGTCTGTGGTGTATTGTGAGTAGGTGGTTATTAGGGGTAGGATTGAGGGTTGCAGTGTTGGTGTGTTTTGTGGTGTTTTCTTTTTGAGGTAATTCCGTCTTGCCTGTTTTAATTCGTCCCTTGTGTAACCTCTGGTTTCGAGGGCTGTGCATAAGATGTTGTCAGCCTCCTTTCTGTCTGTGTCTTGGCTGCAGATTCTCTGGAATCTTAGGAATTGGGCCTTGAGGAGTCCCTTGAAGGTGTGTTTCGGGTGGAAACTGTTTCTGTGTAGTAGTGCGTGGGTATCTGTGGGTTTGAAGAAGACTTTGGTTTCTAAAATCCCGGTTCCCTCGAAATTGGTTCCCTTGTATGTTATTGTGTCAAGGAATTCTACCTCGGTTTCATGTGTGATGTATTTAACTGTTATGGAGTCGTGGTGTTGGTTCATTGTGTTTATAAACGTTTGGAATTGGGGGAGGCCGTGTGGCCAGGTCCCCCAGATATCATCCAGGTATCTGAAGTATTTGGTTGGGAGGTGGGTGCATTTTGGGAAGAGAGTTTCCTCCCATTCTGCCATGTAGATGTCTGCGTAGGCCGGTGCGAATTTTTTGCCCATTGCTGTGCCTTTTGTTTGCAAGTACCATTTGTCATTGAACATAGTCGTTCCTGGTTAGGCTCAGTTCCAGAAGTGTCAGGATTGCTGAGTCCGGTCTTTTTCTGTCAGGGTATTTTTTGAAGCAGTTTTGTATTGCTTTTAACTCTTTCAGTGCCACTCACGAGATTTCTCGTGTTTTTTTATAGGTGGTTGCTAGCCACTCACGAGATTTCTCGGAATTTTTTTTTTTTAATTTTTTTTTGCGATCTGAAAAAAATGTTCATCACCCGAGCCTACCCGAGTATTGCCGAGCTGCGCCGGTGATCACTGTGGAAAAAAGCGCCCCCTGTCGTCTCCCAGATGACATAAGTGATTTTGGAATGGACTCAATGAAAATGAATGGGGAAAAAAATCCGGTACTCCACATTTTCCAGTTCACTGATCCAGCCGGGGTTACTAGAGTTCATTCTGGAGCCTCAGATCTCCGCGGATCATGGAGAACCACTGTGTCGCGTTGGATCCATACACGTATCGATTTTTTCGAATGGTGATCAGGAATTGGAATATACCAGTTGGATACCATCTGATGTCAGGTAAGGACTCTATGTTATCAGTGGTAGGATAATCAGAGTAATTTTGATGAAGTTATAAGCTGTTTTGTGAAATCTCTTCTTTCGTTTTCACTGTAAAAGTCCGAGAGGAAATCAACAAGGCGATTGTCCGCGCGCGGCCGTAATGTGCGTGCGTGCACGTATAATATTGATCATCTAGCGTTTATTTGAAAACGATTCATAAAAAGGCCGACGAATATCAACGTTGTGGAATATTCCACTAAAAGACGATTTTCATAGAATGCTCCAGAATGAGTTGTTTTTTTATATCAAAACGGGGGCTTTTCTAACTGCTCTGAAACGGCAACGACGCGATAAAAAAACAATCTGCCTTCACAGCACTGTCTGGAACATAGTCTTTGATAATGCGATGGGCAGATTAGACACATAGCCATAATTTAAAACATAGATTAGGCGATATTAACGTTAACATTGGCGCGGATGGTGGCATTCAAGCGGTAAAATGGAAAACCAGGCATGGCATTTAAAGAGTTAAGCCTTGTTCTGTGTTGATGTTTGTGTAAAGGCTATCTACGTCTATTGTGAAGAGGAAGGAGGGTTCCGTTGTTCTGGTGTTTTTGATTTTTTCGATGAAGTCTCCCGTGTCCTTGATATAGCTTTGGTGTTTGTTGGAGAGTGGGTTCAGGAAGTGGTCTATATATTCAGCTATTGCGTAGCTCTCGCTGTCGCAGTCCGAGATGATTGGTCTGCCTGCTGGTATTTCGAAGGGGAAGGCCCATTTGTCCGGGGTTTTGTGGATCTTCGGTAGTAGATAGAACGTTCTTGGTTTAGGGATGAGTGGTCCCCGTAGGTATTCCCCTTGTTTTTCGTTTTGTGTATTAGGTGGTCCAGGATGTGTTTTATTTCCCTACTAGTTTCCTCAAAAATGGGGGTTTCCAGAGGTTTGTAGTATTTTGTGTCCTTGAGTTGTCTGTTGGCCTCCTTCTTGTATTGTTCCTTGCTGAGTATTACGATCGCGCTGCCCTTGTCTGCTGGTTTGATGACTATGTCCTGGTTGTTGGCCAGTTGTGTTAAGGCCTTCTCTTCCGTTTTGGATAAGTTTGGTTTGGTCGTGTTTGGATGTGTCCGTGTCTTTTTTATTGATTCTAGATTTTTTTTGATTAGGTCGTGGGTTGCCGTGTTGATTTGGCTATCTTTAGGTGTCCAATCCGATGCGTGTACAAATGGTAGCTTAGTGTTTCTGGTTTTGTTTATGTCCGCGAAAAAGGATCCTAGTTTGATTTGTCTGTGGTGTTGTTCTATGTCGTTTTTTAGTCTTTTTACTTTGCCTTTATCTGTTCCTTTCGTGGGTACGAAGGAGAGGCCCTTCATGAGGGCGTTGATTTGGTCTGTTGTGGGGTGGAATTCTGGTGCTAGGTTGATTATTAGTTTTTTCCAGTTTTCTGGAGCGTTTTATTTTTTTTTGTCAAATTTAGATGTTGGTCCCAATTTTTTCAGGTGGCTTTGCCAGTATTTTCTGTCCATTTCATTTGATTCTTTTGTGTTTTGAAAATTTTGCGTTCTAATTCGGGTATTGCGTGCCCCGTTTGGGTAATCTGTTTGTTTAGAAGTTTCAGATTGCTCAAGATTTGAGGTGGTAGTCGGCTGTTTGCGTTGATTAGTGGTATGTGGATCCTAGCGGCCGGGAAGGTGTTTTTGGCTGTTAAGCAGAGTTGTTGTAGGAGTTTGCTTGATAGTGTGGAGGGTTTTGTTTTCCTGTCGTTCAGGCCGAAGGATAATATTGCGTGTTTGACTATGTCTGTTGTGGGTGTTTGGTATTTTAGGATGCGTATGGCATCCCTAATTTTTGCGTCCAGGTAGATGTCTATTTGTACCCGGTTGTTCCCGATGGGTGGTAGTAGGGAAGTGTTGGTGTCCCCTAGGATGAGGATTTCGCGGGTTGCAATCAGGGGGGTCTTTTCGTACTTCATTGCCCTGTAGCTGTGTTCTGTGATCTGGCTCCGTTCCTCCTCGTTTTGTGGGTCTGTTGCTATTTTTTTGTTTAAGGGTGTGTTGTGTTTTGGTTTGTACCCTGGTTTCGTGGTCTTTTTTTTAAAAGGGTTCATAGTGGGGAGGTGATGCTTCTTGTCTTCGGGTGGGGGGTGGTTTTTTATCTTGGGGTTGGTTGTTTGTTTGTGTCTTCTCGTCTGTTGGGGTGGTCTTTTCCTGGGTCTTTGTGTTCTGTGTTGAGTTTGGTATGGCTTGCTTTTCCTCTTCTTTGTGTTTAGAAAAGTATTTCAGTTTAGGTTTTTTTTGTTTTTTTTCCAGCGTTTGTTTTTGTCCCGTTTGTTTGCGTCAGGGGGACCTTAAGGTGTTGCCCTTATTTTTGGTGGGACCTGACCCAAAGAACCGGACTTGTTGCTGTTCAACCTTTTTGAATATACAGTTCTTTTTCACGTTTATAGGTTCCTGACCTTCTGGAAGGGAGAAGAGGAAAGGAGAGAGGGGGAGAAAGGGGGGGGGAAAGGGGGAGGAATTGAGGAGAGGAGAGGGGAGGTGTGGTATAAATTAATAAGGTTTGATAGGGTTTCCTCTTGGTTTCCGAGGAGAGGATATATGGTAGTGGGGGATGGGTGTGGGGAGAGGAACCATACGGCTGTCCTGGAGGTTGGATGTGAAGGAGAAACCATGTGGTTGTCCTGGTATTGGGTGGGGGAGAGAAACCATATGGCTGGTCTAGAGTTCTCTTTGTGATGGGGAAGGGGAGTTATGTGGATGTCCTGGCGTTTGGATGGGTATGAGAAATCATACGGTTGTTCTGGAGATGGGATGGGAAGGAGAAACCATATGGTTGTCCTGGAATTGGGTGGGGGAGAGAGAAACCATATGGCTGGTCTAGAGTTCTCTTTGTGAATAGGGAAGGGGAGTTATGTGGATGTCCTGGGGTTTGGATGGGCATGAGAAACCCTACGTTGTTCTGGAGATGTGACTGTTTTTTTTATCTGTTATTACTTGTTGTTACTTGTTATTTCTGAATAAAAATGTTGTTTTGCGTAGTTCAATGTTTGGAGATTGGCTATTTATTTATTTGTAATTTCTAGGTTTTCCGGAGAGAGAGTTTATGATAATAGGGTATGGATGTGGTCAGTAGTTCCAGATGGTTTGTTTTTTGGACTTTGTCAGTCTCAAACCGTCCTTTGTGGAGTGACATCATTCCTTTATCCTTTAACCCTTTTTATCGTTTTTCTCTTATCTTTAATCTATGTACGTTTTATAAGATCATACCCGTATTCAAGTATGGGGTCTTAGGGACTAAAATAGTTAAGTCCTCGCGATTTTAAGTATTAGTTAAAAAAGAGGGGGGAGGGGGGGGGGGGAAAGGGGGAGGTCTATAGACCGACAGACAGATCGACCGAGAGACTCAGTCAGACTGACAGACAGAGAGGCACACTGCCAGACTGACAGACAAGGACAGACTGACGGACCGAGACAGAGAGGCACACTGCCAGACTTACAGACCAACAGACATATCGACGGACTGACAGGTAGACATAGGCACATTTGCCAGACTTACAGACCAACAGATCGACTCACAGACTGACAGACAGACAGGTAGGGGGGGGGGGTAAGTTTTTGAAAAAATTCTAAAAAATTGAGAATAAAAATAAGAATGAGTCTAGAATGGGGGGTTGTCCGGTGTGTAAAAAAACCCGGATATATGTATCTAATTAAAAAAAAGAGTAAAAATTATTAAAAATAATAATAATAATAGCCTGTGCTTTTCTAAGAGAAAGCAGGGAGGTTATTATTGTAAAAATGGGGGTCTATGTATATAATTGAAGGAGAGGGAAGAATAATATTTTTTTAGTAAATAGTAGCCTGTGCTTTTATAAGAGAAAGCAGGGAGGTTATTATTGTAATTGCTGTGTCTTTAGAAAAACAGTTTGCCCAGTTTTTAGTGTGTGTGGGGTCCTTGAGACTCTGAGCGGTTCGGTCCTTATGGGATGTATTTTTTCTGGGGTTTACATGTGACGCTTCAGTGCTTTTTTCCACATTTCCCACATGTGGATTCCTGTTTGTCGGGTCCAGTGGATATGGTCTCCTCCAGTTCGGATTTTTCCGTGTCCCAGTAGTGGTATGTGTTTTATATTTTCTGTTATGGCCTCATTTAGGCCGTTTATGTTGATTAGGTAGTACTCGCGTAGGCGGTCGCTCGCGCTTATGCTTGCCATGTGTATTTCTGCGTTTGGGAATGCTTTTTTGGCCGCCTTCTCCAGTGCTTTTATGTGTCTGACCATTATATGTCCATTGTTATTACTTTTGTCATTGATGCCGAAGGAAAGGATTAATGCCTTTACTTCAGGGGTGGTTTCCATTTTCTCCAGTATTTGTATTGCGTGTTCAGTTCTGGCTCCAGGGTAGCTATCTACTTGTATTGAGTCGTGTTCGATGATGGGTAGGTTGTCTATGTTAGAGTCCCCCATGATGATTATGGTTCTATGTGCTGTGAGTTTCCAGTTCTCCTTTTTCCCTTTATGTTCATGTCGTTCGAACAAGGGTAATCCTGGTTTTTCTGTTGTTGTGGGTGTGGGTCGTGTTTGTCTGGGTATTATGTGTTTGGTTGGTCTTGGTGGGGGTTCTGTAGGAGGTCCCATTGTGTTTTCTGTGTGGGATAATGGGCTCCTTGGTTTTCGTGTGTTGTTGGTGGTTGTTGGTTTGCAAGTGGTATTTCCGTTGGGTGGTGTTAGTCTGGTTTCGGATTTTTTGGGCGTTGAGTGTGCGTTTGGTTCTTGTGTTGGGGTGGGTCTGGATTCCAGTGTTGTGTTCTGACTTAGGGCTTCTCGGGTTAGTACGGGACGTAGTGTGCGTTTTGGGGTGTGGATTGTGTCCTTTTGTATTGTACCATAATCGGTTGATTCGTGTAAAGTTAGGTCAAAGATTGTGATGAGTTCAGATTCGTTTAGGTCCAAGATGTTGTCTGTGTTAGTTTCTGTCCATGTGGGTATGTTGTTGTGTGTGTCCCTGTTGTTTGTTAGTGTGTGGATCTGTACCTCTGTTATGTTTGAGTTTTGTGGTGTTACAATTCCTATGTGTGTTGGGGGTGTTGTGGCTGTGACCCAGGTTTCCTTATGGATTGTGTGTGCGTTTAAGGAGTTGTTGAAAGTGTTGTCATCCAGATCTATGTGGTCGATGAGTAGGGTCTGGTCAATGGGTAAGACTATTTTCGTTTTTCTTATGGTTGGACCGTTTGTAGTTATGTGAGGTTGGTTCTCCTGGTCCGAGTTTTGGTCCAAGGTGGGCGTGTGTTTTCGTTTTAGCGTATTCTTGTTCCTAGTTGTAATTTCAGCTGGTTGGGGTGTATGTGTCTGAGTTGTCCCAGGGGTAGATATGGGTCTGTTGTTTGGAGTCTGTGTTGTTGGTAGTGTCGGTGTTGTCCCGTGGTTTGTGTTTATTGTTGTTTGTGTGCTTGTTGTGGGTTCTGGTGTCAACGTTGTGGGTTCTGGTATGTGTGCCTGTGTTATTTGTGTCTGTTCTGACTCGTAGTCTATTTTAAGCTGGAGAACCTGTTGCTCGAAGTCCTTATAGGCCTGTAGGGTCATGGATTTGGTACGGTGTACCGTCCAGTATAGGGCTGTGTTCAGGGCCTCCTTCCATTGTGCCGTGCTGAGAGGGTTGAAGGCTTTTAGGTCCTCTATGGTTTTAGTGCGGAGGGCGTTATATTCCCTTTTCATGTGGTTTAGGGTGTCTTTTTGCCAGTTTGGGTTCTTATCGTCTGACAGTTTTTTTGTTATTGAGTTTTGTGTTGTCTCATTTCTGGCCACCTTTCTGATATGGCGTATGCGGGTTGCCAGTGCCTTTGTGATGGGTTGTTGTAGTTGGAAACCCTGGTGGTCCGCTATTCTCCACTTGCACAAATTGAAAGTAGGCACTTCCGGCTGACTTCCGGTTGCCAATAGTACTTCCTGTCCCATCCAAATACATTGGTTTTAGCTACTTTTCTCCCCTTATTTAAACAACTTTGTCGGCACAGAGAGGCAATGAAACGTTTGTATTATTATAGTATAGAATGTATTTAATAAGCAAACGTTTGTCAGCAGGGTTTTTGGGCTGTATTTCATGTAAAAACGTTTACTGTTAGTTTCCTTGCTCAGCCAGCATTAGCCTTCATTAGCTAACAGAAGCTAGTGGTTAAACAGGCCGGATTAGCTTTGAGCTAACTATCTTTCCCGACCCATGTATTCCCATTCTAAACATAACGTCAGTTTACAAAACATGACCTGTCTATATAACGTTGAGGAACAAATTATAAGTGTGTGGGTGTGTGTTTTGGTGAACATTGGACTGCAAACAGAAAATGCATCACAGTTAGACAGTAGCTACTGTTAGCTGCCCTCCGGATTAGCTTTGAGCTAACTATCTTTCCCGACCCATGTATTCCCATTCTAAACATAACGTCAGTTTACAAAACATGACCTGTCTATATAACGTTGAGGAACAAATTATAAGTGTGTGGGTGTGTGTTTTGGTGAACATTGGACTGCAAACAGAAAATGCATCACAGTTAGACAGTAGCTACTGTTAGCTGCCCTCCGGATTAGCTTTGAGCTAACTATCTTTCCCGACCCATGTATTCCCATTCTAAACATAACGTCAGTTTACAAAACATGACCTGTCTATATAGAACACATTCATTGTGAACACTAACCCTCCAGCCCATAGAGGGCAGTGACACCTGTCAGGGGACCTTGACGGGTATACAGGAAGGAGCAAAGACCAATCAGAATCATTCCTGAAAGTCAACCCTCCACCTTCCTATATCAACCATGCTGAATCATTCCCTCCCTTACCCTGATGAAGCCTAAGATGGCGAAACGTCGGACCTTGCTCTTTTAAATATACTTTTAAATTTTTATCCTTCAAAGACTTTGATTGTTTTAACCTTTTTTACCAGGGGACCTTTCCCCCCCCCCCCCCTTTTTTTCCCCCTACAAAGGAATACAACAATATCAAACAACCAAATCCAGGGGTCCATAAAAGCTGGTGAGCATTCAACCTCAATCCCAGGTGTGCACACTGAAGAGGATCCTCCGAACAAAGCACCATTGGACACCCAAACAAACTCAACCAGAGAAAAGTGGATTTGGAATTCCCAAGGGAGTTAAGAGACTGACAACACATTCTCAACAGCCCTAACAGACCCAGTTTTGAAGCTTACCATAGCCCAAAACTGACACCCCCCTCTTTTTTTGAAAAACACCACCAGAAACGCCTTTTAAGTAAGTGGACCTTAGTCCTTACTTCAATCATTTCTTTGTTTTAACCTTTCTCCCCATTTTCCTTTCACAAGTTATCTCTCCTCCCCCCCCCCCTTACCTATGAGTGAACAGAAATATTAGGAGAAGATAAAATACCATCCCTGTGCCCGTGCCCACCCCAACACATACTCAGTGTTGGGCAACAGTCCCCTAACCCAGGGGTTCCCAAACTTTTCAGGCCAGGGCCCAGAAAATAAGGCGTCAGAGAGCCTTATTAAAAAAATAAATAAAAATAATTTATTTTTTTTATTTTTATTTTTAATCATCTCGCGGCCCACCCGTGGCTGCTCGCGGCCCACCTTTGGGTCGTGACCCCGACTTTGGGAACCACTGCCCTAACCTAACCACAGCCTGCGCCTTGGATGCCCTTCCCCTAATACTTTGAAACTATATCACTCAGGGAATGTTACAGCAATGAGGACATAGAACACATTCATTGTAAACACTAACCCTCCAGCCCATAGAGGGCAGTGACACCTGTCAGGGGACCTTGACAGGTATACAGGAAGGAGCAAAGACCAATCAGAATCATTCCTGAAAGTCAACCCTCCATCTTCCTATATCAACCATGCTGAATCATTCCCTCCCTTTCCCATACACGCTATATTAAAAAATTCAAATGTATATGATCGGTATACATTATGCTTCATCATGCGTGGAGGAAAGGGGGGGGGGGGTAGTTTATAATTCCTTGATCATCACTAACGGCTTTATGTAGTATGGGTGGATATATTGATCAGACTGTTTGCAAACAAGGAAATGCACAATCGGGTTGAAAATAACGTTACGGTTCTCTTACCGTGGGCCGATGAGACTGGCCGTGAAAGATCTCAATTATTCGACGCCGATCGCCTAGATCAATTTCCGGTTTCTATAGAGCAATAAACACCGAAATCATATAGATTATTGTGTTATGGCAGCAATCCAAATGTACTATAGTGTTTGTCAGGAGTCCCGTAGCGAGATGTGACTGCCGGAGGGATTTCCTCGACGCACCTATGACAACATCCGGTTTTGGCGAGAGTGTAACTCGCCCGACCATCCACCAGGCGGCGGTATTGAGCCGTTGCAGTCCCATTTAGGGTCCCGCTGCAGCACCGGGGGTGGGTGGATGAATTATGAATGCCATGGTGAAAAAAATAAATATTGATCTCAAAAACGCTGTACAGCGATGTTGGCGGTCAACGCATGGCGGGCAATAACGCTGGAAAGCGTTTTTGGCGACCAATGTGTTAATGATGAACAAATCAAGTACAAACAATGTTGATAAGTTATAAATAATGTAGAACTAATTTGTAAATGTTATACAAATAGTTATAAATGATTTAATAATAATTTACGAATGTATATAAATGGTTTGTTCATGATTAGTTCATTATCTACAAATACCTTATAAAGATCTTATAACTAACTGAGTGTTATTATAAAGTGTTACCGATGTATTGTATGCATACATAATGTGAATGCATTGTTTCAGTTGTTGCGATGCCCTTTTGATGTTGAAGCCTCCACCCTGACTCTTGTCTAGTCCAATATGTAGCCAAGTAACTTCTCTACCCCTAGATGGCTTCCATTGCCGAGGCTGCACATCATACACTGCAGTGTCCCCTCTGCTTAGGCCTGCTCAATGAGCCAGTCTCTGCGCCGTGTGACCATACCTTCTGCAAGGCTTGTTTTGAGATGTACCAGAGCTACGGAACCAGCTGTCAATCTGCCGGAATGACTTCTTGAGTGGACCAGCCTTGCCCGTCAATGATGTTCTGCAAGACATTACAAATCAACATCATCATTGATCTAAGGGTGTAACGGTACACAGAAGCCACGGTTCGGTACGTACCTCGGTATTGGGGTCACGGTTCTAACACGGTACAACAGAAAAAAAGTATTTATAATAATTATTATTAACACTTTGGCGTCCGCACTCTTGCGGCGATTTATGCCTCAGAGGACAGCGGTTTGTTTACAAACCTATGTACTTTCTAAGAGCTATATATCATTTATAGTATTGCTATCTGTCCATTCTCATTGTCACTTGAGTGCATAAACCGTGCCTTCATAATGGCTTAAAGAAAATAAAAATCCATCGGTTGGTTGTCATTTTATAGCGTCGTGAATATAAGGTTTATCGCGCTTTTCGTCAAGTCTTTTTTCCAGGAAGCTAGGCTAAACGTTGGCGCCGTTATATCAAACGCCATTTCAGCTGTATATATACGAATGAAATAAAACAAACTGCGTAGCATCCGGACTATTACAGAGCATCTATGGATGAAATGGGGGCAGCGGGGAACGCCGATTAGTATTATTTATTAGCAATATAGGGTGCGTTCAATCAGCCATGTTGACTGATCGATCACGTTGCGTGTTACAACAATGTCCAATCCAGCTGTAATTTGGGGGAATAGTATCCTACCGTCAGGCCATGTGATCGCCGGCAGCATTTCTTCATTAGTCATCGGATTCTGGTAGATCGATATGTCCATTGGCTAATCATAAATCCCATTATTCCAGGCTGAAATATGCGTTCTGTAACGGGATCAAAGATGGAGGGTCTTCGTTTGGAATCGAGGCTCATATGATCCGCCCACAGACAATACCGCCCACAGATCTGGCCGGTATTGCATGTTTCGAAAATCAAATATGTGGGTAGGTCATGCATCTCGATCGCGGACGTTAATAGCGTTATAAATATGGAATAAAACAATAACAACTTGCCACGAGTATATACGTGGCTCTGGTCCACAGCGCATGGCACCGAAACATGTATATATACGTGGCCGGTCCTTAAAGTGTTAATGTGTCCGTAGAGGACTGCAGCTTGGCAGTGGCTGAAGTTGTTGGGCATAAAAGTGTTAAATCCGCTGCGAAAATGAACGGTGGAGTGGTGATTTTCCTAGACTGTCTGGATAAGGTGAACGCGGTGGTAGAATCCGGAATTAGTATCGATGATGCGTTCATTGCCGTGGCGCCTCTCTCCACACCAGGCAGAAGGATTAACATAAATAACATTCCACCATTCATAAGTGACGAACTACTAATAAGTCAACTTGCACGACATGGGAGGATAATTTCCCCGATAAAGAAATTGTCGTCTGGATGCAAATCTCCGCTGTTAAAGCATGTTGTCTCACATAGACGCCAGGTTTGAATGATTCTCAAGAACAGCGGAGAAGAGCTTGATTTGGTTTTAAAATTAAGAGTTGATGATTTTGACTGTCGTTTTTGTGAACTCTGGAAACTCAAAAGTGTGGAGAGGAGGGACATATGGTGCGCGATTGTCCGAGGCGGGAGGCGCACAATCTCAGCCCCGGGAGGAACGCAGCGCTGCGCGTTGCGCAGGTACAGAAGAGGGGGGAGTGTGGCAGCCAAGAGCTGCGGATAGTAGGGGTTAGTGCACTGCAACCTTGCCCAGGCCCAACGGGGCCCGGCGGGTTCGGGCTGGGTAGGGCTTTTTTTTTAATAAATAATTCGGGCTCGGCCGGGCACCGCCGTTTTTTTTTTTTTTTTCATATAACTAGGGTTATAGGATAACCTTCGTTTTAAGATTCGCTTTCTCTTTTGCGCCAGAGAAACATTTGGATGTAATTACCGCAGCGCGCAGGGAGAACTCAGGGGACAAGTTCAACTCGATTGGTTGTGTTGGAATATAGCCAGTTGGCGAACGTTTTAATTTGTTCTTGGGATGTATGTAGCCGGTTGGCGAAGTCTTGTTAACGGTGTTGCTGACGTCGTGGTGAGTGATGTTTATTATTTGCTGGGTCGACTAGCTACCTGTTTTGTTGTGCTTTTCATTACATTGCTCTGCTCGAAATCTGATTTCTGTTTTCTGTTTGTTTGAGTAGGCTATTGTGTGTCGTGTGTGTGTGCCTGTGTGTTTGTGTCAAAGAAGATTCTATAGCCTTCAATACGTTTTACGAGGCTGATGTGTGAGTCAGTCTATAAGCGAGCACTGGGAGAGACGGCATTGCGAAACAGGCTATGTAAATGCTTCTTAGTTTTGTTTATTTATTACGTTCATATAAAACCGTGTTTCGAATATTTAAAACAAATACCAAAAAAAAATTATATTTTAATAATAATAATAATATTTTTTTTCGGGTTTTCACGCGGGCTAGGGCTTAAAATATTATTTACAGTCGGGCTTATTTTCGGGCAGGGCCTGAAGTTCACGGGCTCGGGCAGGGCTCGGGCTTTATTTCAAGGCCCTTGCAGACCACTAGTAGGGGTGCACTGATATGCAAATTTGCCGCCGATACCGATTGTTCAACTAAC
Organism: Notolepis coatsorum; assembly: GCF_963971535.1. Classification (NCBI taxonomy): domain Eukaryota; kingdom Metazoa; phylum Chordata; class Actinopteri; order Aulopiformes; family Paralepididae; genus Notolepis; species Notolepis coatsorum. The sequence goes on from NC_140175.1 coordinate 17,081,257, forward strand.
ACAATCGGCCGATACCGATACCGATATTTGTGGCCCAAAAAAAATAAAAAAATATATTTTTAATATTTTTTTTTTAAACTACTGTATATGTGCATGTGCGCCCTTTTGGCGGTGCGTGACATGAAAAGGCTAATGGCGGTGCTATGGTGTTATTTTACTAATAAATAGAATCTGTTTCTGAGCCTATGCATGTAATTCTCATTTTGTTCTTTCGTGTGGTGAAGTATTTTATTTGTTGCAATTTGAGTAAAATGACTGGAGTTACCAACATTTTCGTTAATAACTGCTGCTTATTGTTGATAATATAGCTGGTTAATTGTTGTGTGCTCGCTAAGGCGAGGATAATGTTTACTTGTATTATATGACTCATGAGCATTATAAAATAAAACACATGGCATGGTGAATACAGGTGCAGCTCAATAAATTTGAATATCGTGGAAAAGTCAGTATATTTCACTGTATTATTGATGCAGTCATTTGTGCACTGCAAAAGGAGCCCTAACCAAGTGTACCGAGTGAACATACATGAACATACTTAGTTTTCAGAAGGCCGACATTTCTATAGTATATACAAAAGAAAAATACATCTATTTTATTTTAAAAGAAATTATTGGTGATACAGATTTTGGGCTTTCATGAGCTGTAAGACATAATCATCCAAATTCAAACAAATGAAGGCTAGTTGAAATATTTCACTTTGTGTGTAATGAATCTAATCTACGAGAGTTTTGCTTTTTGAATTTAAATACTGAAATAAAATAAATTTTCCACGATATTCTAATTTATTGAGCTGCACCTGTAAATCCATAAACATATTTCTTGATGTTTCCTTTTTTGTAAGTAAGTAAAGAGGCTTACGGTGAGCACAATTTGTAACACAAGACGTGTAGTAATATTTTATTTATTCATTTTATTATTATTATTTAATTTGTTGCCATGCCTAAAATAATAGCAGAATTCAGTGTTTCTCGTCAGGCGCAAAAAAATCATCTCAGCTGTGAGTGTGCGCACGCTTCTCAAGGCCGCAAAAAGGAACTTTAAGGAAGTAAAGAACATAATCTTTCGTCAGAAAAATCAAGGCAGCTCTCTGAATGTAACGTTATTTATATTTCAACGAAAGAAAAGCGGGGGTGTCTGAAATATCTACGGTACCGTGCTGTTTTTCTTGTACACAAAACAAATACGAAGACAATGTCGGCTGTATGGGCTCATTTCACGGTGTCAGAAAAAGAAAACGGGCACTATGCTATTTGCAACAAATGCTCCATTGATATTTCAAGGGGAGGCACCTCAACCAGGGATTTTAATACATCAAATCAAGACACGTGGAAGATTACAATGAGTATCTGAAAGCCACATCGGCACTGGCTACTACGAAAGTGCAACGCAAGTCCTCGACTCAGTCTCTGTTAACACTTTCACTGCCACACACGAGATATCTCGGGTTTCCGATAGTTATGTTGATAGTTATGAGATTTCTCTGATTTTTTTTTTTTTAGCGATCTGAAATCATATTGCATCACGCGAGCCTACCCGAGCGCCGCCGGCGATCATATGTGGAAAAAAGCGCCCCCTATCGTCTCCCAGATGACATAAGGGATTTTGGAATGGACTCAATGAAAATGGATGGGGAAAAAAATCCGGTACTCCACATTTTCCAGTTCACTGATCCAGCCGGGGTTACCACAGTTCATTCTGGAGCCTCTCAGCCCCGCGGAATCATGTGTACTACTGTATCACGTTGGATCCATACACTTATCGATTTTTTCGAATGGTGATCAGGAATTGGAATATACCAGTTGGATACCATCTGATGTCAGGTAAGGAATCTATGTTATCAGTGTTAGGATAATCAGACTAATTTTGATGAAGATATAGGCTGTTTTGTGAAATGGGCTCTTTCGGTTTCACTGGAAAAGTCCATGAGGAAATGAACACGGCGATTATCCGTGCGCGGCGCGAATGTGCTTGCGTGCACGTATAATATTGATCATCTAGCGTTTATTTGAAAACGATTCATAAATAGGCCGACGAATATCAACGTTCTGGAATATTCCAGTAAAAGACGATTATCACAGAATGGTCTAGAATGAACAGTTTTTTATTTCAAAACGGGTGCTTTTCAAAATGCTCTGAAACGGAAATGAAGCAATAAAAAACCAATCTGCCTTGACAGCACTGACTGGAAAAGTGTTCTTTGATAAGCGACGGGCAGATTAGACACATAGCCATCATTTAAAACATAGATTAGGCGATATTAACGTTAACATTGAAGTGGACCGTGGCATCAAGGGGGTAAAAAGGAAAACCCGGCGTGGCACTCAAAGTGTTAACACACGCATTCGAGCGCAGCCAAAAGTTAGATAGGGACAGTGCCAAAGCTAAAGGTATCACTAAGAAGGTGATGGAGTTTATCGCACTAGATGACCAACCCTTCTCCGTTGTGGAAGACGTGGGGTTTCGGAGGCTGGTGGAGTACATTGAGCCCCGGTACACACTGCCAAGTCGGCGTTATTTCGCTGACGTCTGTCTACCCGACATCTACAATGTTGTGGCCACACACATTCACGAGCTACTGGCCCTTGATGTGCACGCCATTAGCTTCACAACTGCTATATGGAGTTCCGATGTCAGTCCCATGAGCATGCTTAGCCTCACCGCCCAATGGGTAGACAAAGACTTCAAATTGGTCAAAGTGGTGTTGCATTCGCAGGAGTTTACAGGGTCCCACACAGCAACAGCAATCTCCGCAGCATTCGATAAGATGTTTGCCACGTGGAAAATCGACAAATTACAGGTGCATGCTGTCGTGAGAGATAATGCCAAGAATATGTCTAAAGCGATGAAGGACAGTGGACTCACCAGTTTTGGGTGCATGGCACATACTCTCCAGCTGGCAGTCCACGAGGCGGTACCGAGTCAGAGGAGCATCGCGGATGTGGTCGCAATAGGCAGAAAAATAGTCTGTCACTTTAAGCATTCCCCACTCGCGTACTCACGCCTACATGCCCTGCAGAAGACAGGCCAGTTGGGTCCAATAAAACGGCTCCAACAAGATTTTTCCACGCGCTGGAACAGTACTTTTTATATGCTGCAAAGCCTTCTAGAACAGAAGCGCACACTCGCTGCATATTCTGCAGATTATGACCTCCCCGCAACTATCAATGCGCACCAGTGGGGATTGGTTGAATACGTCCTCACACTTCTCTCTCCGTTTGAACAACTGACAAGAGAAATTAGCGCATCTGAGGCGTCGGCCGCTGACGTCATTCCATCCGTGAGGGCCCCGAGACGCCTTCTGAGCAAGGACGTTGACACAGACCATGGTGTCAAAACCACAAAGACCACACTGCTAGAGGCTATAAATAAACGCTTCGATCAAATAGAGTTTGACCCCATCTACAGTATTGCAACCGCACTGGATCCTAGATATAAGGACCGCTACTTTGATGGGGATGCAAAACGACGTGTATTAGTAGACCTAATTCATGCAATGCCTGGTGATGACGAAGCGCATAATGCAGAGGCAGCTGGTGGCCCACAGCAGAAAAGGGCACGGACGGACGAGGCACAGTCCACTCTGCACGACATGTTCGATGAGATTTTGGAGGAGAGTGGGCCAGAAAGGCCATGCTCAAGCGCATCGCAGCAACTGGATGGGTATCTTGCAGAGGTCTCCATTCCCAGAAATGAGAGTGCACTTGAATATTGGAGCAATAATCACGGCCGTTTCCCTGTACTTGCAGAGATGGCACGCAGATACCTATCTGCCCCATGCACCAGCGTGGACAGCGAGCGGCTGTTCAGTGCTGCGTCTCATGTTATAGATGAGAAGAGAAACAGACTGAGCTGCGACAAAGCAGAGATGCTTCTATTTATAAAGAAAAACATGCCGCTTTTTCTTAAGAATCGGAAGTAGGCTAAAACAACGTGCGAAGCCGCTCTAAACATCTCTCACTTTAATGTTCCTTTTACAATGTGACGTGTTCTATTCATTTCTCAGTTATTGAATACACGTGTATTCTACAACCTTTTTTTCTTTGTTACAATGTTAAATATATTGGCTATATATTTATATATCTGTGCTGTGCTTGATTGAGAAGTTTGTTACCGAATATAATGTTCGAATCAGCACTAGGCCTGTTGCGTTATTGAGCGCTGATTCTCGCGTTACAGAGAATATTCATGGTATGGAATGCCATACATATATTTCTTGATGTTTCCTTTCCTTTTTTAAGTAAGTAAAGAGGCCAGTAAGTAAAGAGGCATATGTTCTCAGTGAGCATAATTTGGTGTAACACAAAAAGAGACGTGTATTATTATTTATTTAATATTTTATTTATTCATTATTATTATTTTATTTGTTGACATGCCGAAAAGTCAAGCATAGGGCTAAAAACGTTTTCTTAAAAACAATATATTGTTTTGTTATATGAAAGAATGTTATAATAAAAGGAAAGCTTTTCTATACATGATTTGTCTGATTGATTGAAAACATTATTAACAGATTGCAGAATGGGTACAATACAGTACAGCTTAATACAACTGCTAAGACTATAAGACTGGAGGATGAAGACCAGCCAAATACTTTCAGCTTGTTTACATAAGGGTCCTCCATTTTCAATTCATCAAAACATTTAGAGCAGCGGTTCCCAAACTTTTTTTTTAATATACTCACTGGCTTTCATAACCTTACAGACTAACTTCTTGTCTTGCTCAAGACTTGTTTATGACTTATGAGTTTTAATAAGAGAGAGCACCATCTCTCTCAACCAGAGCTCTCAGCCAATGCAATATAGAACCATTTTGATTGACAGTCGATTCTGCCAATTACGCCACACCGCTAGCACCCACCTCCTGCTGTTCTTACCACCAATCGGCAAGCGTTTATTAGTTTTTTTTACTTCCGCAAAGCCGCCATTGATCTGCTTGCGAGAGGACAACAAACTTACGTTAGCTGCCCGCCGACCAGCGCTCCACAGAATGACCAAACGAGAGACAATGATTTTACTGCAACAAATGTTATAATAAAACAAAGCCTTTCTATACATTTGTCTGATTGAAAACTTTATTAACAGATTGCAGAATGGGTAGTTGGGTACGGAATGAGCAACGGAATGGAACTGAGCTATGAACGGAGTAATGCCTTGCTGCTATGTTCGGGTAATAATAATATGCTGATGTTATTGTCCGTGTAACACTAACTATAATTATTATAATTAATGCCACAAAACGAATGCCTTGTTAATCATAAGTAGTAACTTTGATGCAGTAGCTTGTGTGTGTGTGGGGGACGGCGGGTGTTGTGCATGTAGGTCGCGAGTGAATTTTTTATTTTTTTTTGCCTTTTGACGCTACACAAATTGATGGATATTTATCGGCTACTGCCATCGGCACATTTGAGCTTATAGGCCGATTGCAGTCAACAAGGCACTTATCGGCCGATACGATACCCGACAGATACATCGGTGCACCCCTAGCGGATAGTGCAGGTACAGAGAAGGGAGGCGTGAGAGCCGCTGCTCCCCCCTCAACCAGTGGCAAGGTAACAGGGGAGAACAAAGGTGTTTTGGTCCCCCCAACTATGAGGCGCCGTTTGGGACAAAAGCCTGACTAATACAAGACACCGCCTATCCAAAGCCTGACTTATACAGGACACCGCCTATCCAGTTATCCTGCGCGAGCGACCCAGTTGGTCCGCGAGAGAGGGCCAGTTGGTGCGCCGATTGGGACAAAAGCCTGTCGAATACGAGACACCGAGGTCCAGTTGGTCTGCGCGCGCCGACATGTTTTTTCGAATACAGACACCGAGGTCCAGTTGGTCTGCGTGCGCAGACATGTTTTGTCGAATACAGACACCGAGGTCCAGTTGGTCAGCGCGCGCCGACATGTTTTTTCGAATACAGACACCGAGGTCCAGTTGGTCTGCGCGCGCCGACATGTTTTGATCCGCGCGCGCGGACAACTTTTGGTACGCGAGAGAGGCCCAGATGTCCGACGAGAGAGGCCCAGATGGGTCCGCGGGCCACCCAGATGGGTATCGCTCGCGGACCAACACTTAAAAGAATAAAGTGGTGTACTCCTTAATTTATGCACTTGCAATCACCAGAAAGGCTTTCGAAATGCCATGTTGGCCTCAATATTTTCAAAACAAATTATATGAAAAGGTTATGAAATGAACAACATAAACAAGAATGTGATAAAATATGTAATAAAAACGGAGCTCAGACTGTATCTGTATTACATGTCATATTATGTTATGATGAATTGAAAATGGGGGACCCGGACGTAAACAAGACGAAAGTCTTTCTCTGGTCTGCATCCCCTTAACAATTGTATGTATTGAGCTGTACTGTACTGTACCCATTCTGCAATCTGTTTTCAATCAATCTATCTCAACGCACATTTGATCGTAGACATCGTGACGTCAGAGTGTCTTCGATAATGTTGGGGGTCCTTAATTCCTGTATGCGAATTCTTATTGGCATCATGCAGCACTATCATCATCATCCGTATCAACTAACATTACAAGTACATTAGAGGAGGAAGTTGGACACATGTTTCATCATTAAATGTCAGCAGATAATCAAAACTAGCTAGATTGCTATAGCTTAAAAAAAACGGTATGCCCTGGTATGTATGTGACAAAATAAACCTTAGTAAGGCAAGTATCCCTTTACTTGAAGTGAACAAAGTGCTTCTCATGTACTCATGTGTACAAGTTCATATTATGGTCTACAAATGGTAATGTTAGTATATTAGTATACTAGTATTTAATGATGAAACATGTGTCCAACTTCCTCCTCTAATGTACTTGTAATGTTAGTTGATACGGATGATGATGATAGTGCTGCATGATGCCAATAAGAATTCGCATACAGGAATTAAGGACCCCCAACATTATCGAAGACATATTTAATGATGAAACATGTGTCCAACTTCCTCCTCTAATGTACTTGTAATGTTAGTTGATACGGATGATGATGATAGTGCTGCATGATGCCAATAAGAATTTGCATACAGGAATTAAGGACCCCCAACATTATCGAAGACACTCTGACGTCACGATTTCTACGATCAAATGTGCGTTGAGATAGATTGATTGAAAACAGATTGCAGAATGGGTACAGTACAGTACAGCTCAATACATACAATTGTTAAGGGGATGCAGACCAGAGAAAGACTTTCGTCTTGTTTACGTCCGGGTCCCCCATTTTCAATTCATCATAACATAATATGACATGTAATACAGATACAGTCTGAGCTCCGTTTTTATTACATATTTTATCACATTCTTGTTTATGTTGTTCATTTCATAACCTTTTCATATAATTTGTTTTGAAAATATTGAGGCCAACATGGCATTTCGAAAGCCTTTCTGGTGATTGTAAGTGCATAAATTAAGGAGTACACCACTTTATTCTTTTAAGTGTTGGTCCGCGAGCGATACCCATCTGGGTGGCCCGCGGACCCATCTGGGCCTCTCTCGTCGGACATCTGGGCCTCTCTCGCGTAACCAAAAGTTGTCAGCGCGCGCGGATCAAAACATGTCGGCGCGCGCAGACCAACTGGACCTCGGTGTCTGTATTCGACAAAACATGTCGGCGCGCGCTGACCAACTGGACCTCGGTGTCTGTATTCGACAAAACATGTCGGCGCGCGCTGACCAACTGGACCTCGGTGTCTGTATTCGACAAAACATGTCGGCGCGCGCTGACCAACTGGACCTCGGTGTCTGTATTCGACAAAACATGTCGGCGCGCGCAGACCAACTGGACCTCGGTGTCTGTATTCGAAAAAACATGTCGGCGCGCGCAGACCAACTGGACCTCGGTGTCTCGTATTCGACAGGCTTTTGTCCCAATCGGCGCACCAACTGGCCCTCTCTCGCGGACCAACTGGGTCGCGCAGGATAACTGGATAGGCGGTGTCCTGTATAAGTCAGGCTTTGGATAGGCGGTGTCTTGTATTAGTCAGGCTTTTGTCCCAAACGGCGCCTCATACAACACCGCGTCGGAGAAAGAAAAGAGATAAGGAAAATATGACAAGTGACAGTGAAGTAATAGGGAAAAAGCCGAATGTGGTAGACAATGTAAACAGTCAGACAGTGGATGGCAACAATGGCTCTCAGGATAAGGAAGTTTGGTCAAAGAGAGGCAGGAGGATGTAGAAGGCACAGTTTTCTCTCAGTCCAGCATGGGCGAGGATGAGGAGGGCACAAGTTCTGAGGGAAATGAGTTTCCCAATGATTCTCAAGTGTCTGATTCGCAACAGAGAAAACGTTATGCAGTCAGGCAGATACAGAAGTTCCTGCACACAACAAAAAACATGAAGAATGTCAAAGTTGGAGATTTTTTTGAAGATAAGGAGATGTTTATTTATTTCAGCAATAACTCAAATGAGGTTGAAAAACAATGGGGGGTACACTTCCCAGGAAGTTTTTAGACTGAGGAAAATTGTACAAAAGCTCAATAAAACAGCTAATGAAGGGTAACCAGAATCCAAGTATTTTCGGACGGATCCTGTGTTTTGTGCACTCCTTTTGGAGATTGAGTGATAAAGTTTTCCACGCTCAATATTGAACCTTTAACGTCTATGTTTTTAACTCTTTCAGTGCCACGCCTGGTTTTCCGTTTTACCGCTTGAATGCCACCATCGGCGCCAATGTTAACGTTAATATCGCCTAATCTATGTTTTAAATTATGGCTATGTGTCTAATCTGCCCATCGCATTATCATAGACTATTTTCCAGTCAGTGCTGTGAAGGCAGATTGTTTTTTTATCGCGTCGTTTCCGTTTCAGAGCAGTTAGAAAAGCCCCCGTTTTGATATAAAAAACAGCTCATTCTGGAGCATTCTATGAAAATCGTCTTTTAGTGGAATATTCCACAACGTTGATATTCGTCTGCCTTTTTATGAATCGTTTTCAAATAAACGCTAGATGATCAATATTATACGTGCACGCAAGCACATTACGGCCGCGCACTGATAATCGCTCCGTTGATTTCCTCACAGACTTTTACAGTGAAACCGAAAGAAGACATTTCACAAAACAGCTTCATCAAACTTACTCCGATTATCCTACCACTGATAACATAGTCCTTACCTGACATCAGATGGTATCCAATGGTATATTCCAATTCCTGATCACCATTCGAAAAAATCGATACGTGTATGGATCCAACGCGACACTGTAGATCTCCATGATCCGCGGGGATCTGAGGCTCCAGAATGAACTGTGGTAACCCCGGCTGGATCAGTGAACTGGAAAATGTGGAGTACCGGATTTTTTTCCCCTCATTTTCATTGAGTCCATTCCAAAATCACTTATGTCATCTGGGAGACGACAGGGGGCGCTTTTTTCCACAGTGATCACCGGCGCAGCTCGGCTATACTCGGGTAGGCTCGGGTGATGCAATAATTTTTCAGATCGCAAAAAAAAAATAATAATAATAATTCCGAGAAATCTCGTGAGTGGCACGCAACCACCTGTATGGAGTAGCCTCTGATGTATGGAGCCTGGCTGGACATTCAGGAAGGTAGTAGACCTGGGCTTGGACAGTGTCTGCACTCAGTTGGGACAGTGAAACTGAAACATTTTGTGGATGTAGCCGGGCCAGAAATTCACCACACAGAGGAAGTGGCTTCTTTACTGGGGCTGAGGACAGCTTGTCACAACAGAGTCTGTTTGAACGATTGGACTGAAGCGCGGAGCATCGGGGGACAAGACCTGTTGCAGGACTATTTCAGTGGAACGGAGGGTCCTGATGAGGGGGACCTGTTTCATGCGCTGAGTATCAAAATGGACAACTGGACTGACGGGACCCTTCTTGGGTTGCTGTTCTTGCTGAGATATATGTGTTGAATGGAAATATGGACACTTTTTTTTGTTTGGGTGGAGCTTCAATGAAGCAGTAAAAAGAAACTTGCAGTTAAAATCAAGAACGGCAAACGACACATGCCGTTCCTTCGAATGTGGAGAGATCTAATTCTGTATTTTAATCCGTATTTAACCTTTATCTATTCGGTGAAGACCAGTTATTCTAATTAAAGAATGTACATTATCTATCTGTCCCACTTTGTCCCACCAAAATCTGACTGTTGTCCCCCCCACTCCATCCATTAACTCAACTGTACTGTCATACTATTAATTTGCACTAGCACTATTGCACTTGGGACATTGATATTATATTATTGATGTTATTATTTATACATGCTATATTCAGTATGTTTATATGTGGTGATGCTCTAAACTCAATTTCGTTGGACCAACAATCCCAGGTTTAAATGATTCTATAGACATGGTGTCATTTTTATAGGCCAAGTAGGACACTTTATTTTTGTATCTTTGCTTTGTTCATTATTATCTTTTTCTTTATTTTGATAGACTACAGGCCACCTCATTCCCATGTTTAAATGACTATGGACATGTTGTCATTTCTATAGGCTAAGTAGATTACTTTATTATATATTATTTTCTTTATTATTATTTTCTTGCATTACTCATTGCTCTATGCTCTTACATTGTTATTTTTGATATTCTCTATTTAAAAGAAAATCTATTCTGTTTGATTTGACTAATTTCCTTATGTTGATACAATATTTTGAGTGTGTATGTTTATATACATATATAATGTATTATTTTTTTATTTTATATTTGATATATTTAGTATTCTTGTATATTTCTTCCACGTTGACATAGCCTACTATTAAGTAGATTGTATTATTTACTGACCTTTTTCTAACTATGTCAAGTTAAGTATATGCTGTGCCTCCATTCATTTAACACCAGCTGTCCCCCATTGTTGTAATTAGTCTCTACCAGAGTTCTGTTTTTTCTTTATTAGTCACAGTTTTGTTTGGTCACAGTTATCAACACCCTGATGAAGGCCCCGTGTAGGCCGAAACATGTCGGTTTATTTTAAATTCTCTAAATAATGTGAGCCATAAAATAAAGGCATTTTAAAACGTGTAGAGCTGCCTTGGATCTCAACTTTTTTATAACAAATCCTACCCCGGATTTAATCCAAAGAGCACCTACCGAAACAAAACCAAGAATGCTGAAGCCCTCTCCATATCCTCTTTTTGATCACCTGCAATCGGTGTCTGAAAGGAGCCAGACGCCAGAACCTGCAGTGTTGCCAGCAGTTTCACGATCCCAGGTACCGCATGTGATCTCTGGGTGGCTGGCTCGATGTCGTCCTTTTTTTGCTTGAGGGGGCAACCCGTATCTCATGATGACTTCGCTGTCGGTGATCTGAAAAGGAGGACCAAGGCGAAGGTCTCGTTCAATGCCTCCCAGGCAAGAGGAACAGGCGGAGGTCCTTCCCAAGAGGAGCCGCTAAACAGCTATGAGCAGACCGTGGAGCAGATGCTTGTGACCGAACAGGTCACTGGGATAGAGGGAGGAATAGACCTAAGCGAGTGCCTTCAGGACTGTGAAGGTATTTCTTATTTTTATTATCATGTTATTATTATCATTATTTATTATCACTATTGGCCTACCATTTCCACAACAAAATGTCTTGTATGAGCAACACGTTTCATTTGACTTTTAAACTGGGGTTAGTTTGTCTGATATAAATGTGGCACGACTTTCTAGATCAGCCGATGGTGATGGTGGTGGACCTCACCCCTGGAGGACACCCCCCCAGGGCCATCCCACCTCCAACCACCCACCTCTGTGCCTCGTCCACCCGCCTCGGTGCCTGGCAACTGTGAGGTCATCGACCAACTCCTCTATCATGCGTAGAGTAGGCAGACCTCCGCCCAAGTCCAGCTGGTCACCTTAATGGCAAGTCTGAATGAGAACATCACTGGCCTGAGGGCGGAGATGCAGGCCAACATCACCGGCCTGAGGGCGGAGATGCAGGCCAACCATAGCGCTACACAGGCCAGCCTTAGCACGATGGTGGGGGTAATGGGCAGGATCGCCGGTGCCAACTCTTAATTGGCCTTTGAATATTATAATAAAAACCTGTAAATAGTGATTTGAGAGAAGCCTGCACCAGATGCGTCGTCAGGGGAGGCTGGCCAGAGTGCCACACCACGCCACGCCGAAGCACTCTCAGAGGAACCAGGGAGAGGAAGGTGAGAAAGTAGACGTCTGCTACACGGTCCGCTCGTAGCTGTTTAGCGGAAGGCATTTGAATGAGACTTTCGCCTTGGTCCTCGAGGCCGTTCCACCTCCTGTTGCCAATCCAAACGGCCACGTGCGCTCAGACTGGGATAAGAGATGGCGAATGTCTTGCTTGGCTGCAGGTGTCGTGTTCTTGTTGAGTGTGTTTGGACCTCACCATTTTCTCTCAGTCCAGCATGGGCAAGGATGAGGAGGGCACAAGTTCTGAGGGAAATGAGTTTCCCAATGATTCTCAAGTGTCTGATTCGCAACAGAGAAAACGTTATGCAGTCAGGCAGATACAGAAGTTCCTGCACACAACAAAAAACATGAAGAATGTCAAAGTTGGAGATTTTTTTTGAAGATAAGGAGATGTTTATTTATTTCAGCAATAACTCAAATGAGGTTGAAAAACAATGGGGGGTACACTTCCCAGGAAGTTTTTAGACTGAGGAAAATTGTACAAAAGCTCAATAAAACAGATAATGAAGGGTAACCAGAATCCAAGTATTTTCGGACGGATCCTGTGTTTTTTATCTGTTGTCACTCCTTTTGGAGATTATGAGTGATAAAGTTTTCCACGCCCAATATTGAACCTTTAACGTCTATGTTTTTAACTAACTGTATGGAGGAGCCTCTGATGTATGGAGCCTGGCTGGACATTCAGGAAGGTAGTAGACCTGGGCTTGGACAGTGTCTGCACTCAGTTGGGACAGTGAAACTGAAAAATGTTGTGGATGTAGCCGGGCCAGAAATTTACCACACAGAGGAAGTGGCTTCTTTACTGGGGCTGAGGACAGCTTGTCACAACAGAGTCTGTTTGAACGATTGGACTGAAGCGCGGAGCATCGGGGGACAAGACCTGTTGCAGGACTATTTCAGTGGAACGGAGGGTCCTGATGAGGGGGACCTGTTTCATGCGCCGAGTATCAAAATGGACAAAACTGGACTGACAGGACCCTTCTTGGGTTGCTCATATGTTGTTCTTGCTGAGATATATGTTGTTGAATGGAAATATGGACACTTTTTTTTGTTTGGGTGGAGCTTCAATGAAGCAGTAAAAAGAAACTTGCAGTTCAAATAAAGAACGGCAAACGACACATGCCGTTCCTTCAAATGTGGAGAGATCTAATTCTGTATTTTAATCCGTATTTAACCTTTATCTATTCGGTGAAGACCAGTTATTCTAATTAAAGAAAGATGTACAATCTGTCCCACTTTGTCCCACCAAAATCTGACTGTTGTCCCCCCCCACTCCATCCATTAACTCAACTGTACTGTCATACTATTAATTTGCACTAGCACTATTGCACTTGGGACATTGATATTATATTATTGATGTTATTATTTATACATGCTATATTCAGTATGTTTGTATGTGGTGATGCTCTAAACTCAATTTCGTTGGACCAACAATCCCAGGTTTAAATGATTCTATAGACATGGTGTCATTTTTATAGGCCAAGTAGGACACTTTATTTTTGTATCTTTGCATTGTTCATTATTATCTTTTTCTTTATTTTGATAAGACTACAGGCCACCTCATTCCCAGGTTTAAATGACTCTATGGACATGTTGTCATTTCTATAGGCTAAGTAGATTACTTTATTATATAGTATTCTCTTTATTATTATTTTCTTGCATTACTCATTGCTCTTACATTGTTATTTTTTATATCTTATGTCAAGTTAAGTATATGCTGTGCCTCCATTCATTTAACACCAGCTGTTCCCCATTGTTGTAATTCGTCTCTCCCAGAGTTCTGTTTTTTCTTTATTAGTCACAGTTTTGTTTGGTCACAGTTATCAACACCCTGATGAAGGCCCTGTGTAGGCTGAAATATGTCTGTTTATTTTAAATTCTCTAAATAATGTGAGCCATAAAATAAAGGCATTTTAAAAGTTGTAGAGCTGCCTTGGATCTCAACTTTTATTTTAAATTCTCTAAATAATGTGAGCCATCAAATAAAGGCATTTTTAAAAGTTGTAGAGCTGCCTTGGATCTCAACTTTTTTATAACTAATCCTACCCCGGATTTAATCCAAAGAGCACCTACCGAAACAACCAAGAACGCTGAAGCCCTCTCCATATCCTCTTTTTGATCACCTGCAATCGGTGTCTGAAAGGAGCCAGACCTGCAGTGTTGCCAGCAGTTTCACGATCCCAGGTACCGCATGTGATCTCTGGGTGGCTGGCTCGATGTCGTCCGAAAGGAGGACCAAGGCGAAGGTCTCGTTCAATGTCTCCCAGGCAAGAGGAACAGGCGGAGGTCCTTCCCAAGAGGAGCCGCTAAACAGCTATGAGCAGACCGTGGAGCAGATGCTTGTGACCGAACAGGTCACTGGGATAGAGGGAGGAATAGACCTAAGCGAGTGCCTTCAGGACTGTGAAGGTATTTCTTATTTTTATTATCATGTTATTATTATCATTATTTATTATTACTATTGGCCTACCATTTCCACAACAAAATGTCTTGTATGAGCAACACGTTTCATTTGACTTTTAAACTGGGGTTAGTTTGTCTGATAAAAATGTGGCACGACTTTCTAGATCAGCCGATGGTGATGGTGTGGACCTCACCCCTGGAGGATTTATTCCATATTGTATTTGATTTCGTTTCCAGGCCAAATGTTTATTTAGTTTATTTCATCATTGCATTTGTTTGTCATCACAAATAAAATATTTTGAGCAGACCTGTCCATATTGCAGAATATTTATACAGAATTTAGGCACTGTACCAGTGAAGATATTTTCTAATTAGTTAGGATAATGGACACAATAATATCAATGGGCCATCTACCATCATGCACCACAGCCGGGCCCATCAGGGATTCAACCCCCCACCAGAGCACCCACCAATGCATCATGCGACATGCCAGGTACGGTATACGGATCTTTTTTTTCTTCTTACCCTCATGTAAAGCATACTAGAAAGGTGCTATACAGAGTTATTTTATTATCAGTATAAGGTCCTGCTATATTTGTTAAATGATTTCCCCACTAGTCTACCCCAAAATTTATTTATAGCCTACATGGGCAATATTATATATTTTTCTAGCAGTCGATCCATGTGCATCTTTGCTATTTCAATAAACACTCAAACGTCTGCATTCATATTTTATTTTCAGCAAACAAATCGCCATCGATGGATTCTGAACCAGGTCAAGCAGTAGTCTGACCAGTTTGTCTTGAGATGTTTGTAATTTAGTTTTTAGCACCTTTGAGGTGCTTTGGTACCATGAGGTGCAAGCATAGTCGTAGTACCCCTGAATGAGTGCTCCTGCCAGAGTCTTCAGGGTATTCTTGTTTACCAGAGGAGAGGAGATCCGGTACAAGAATCGAGTTAGTTGGTTGACTTTTTTTATTACATTGGATGCCATTTTGTCACAGGAAAGATTTGCCTCTAGGATGGAACCCAGGTAGGACTCTGTTTTGCCCATGTGTAATGATAGTTTGTTATCAGCGAGCCATATGCAGATTTTGCCTAGTTCCGAGCTGAGGGTTTTTTCAACCTGTAACTTGTTGGTAACGTAGCGTTGCTCAGAGACCCACACGAGAATTCAAGGGGAAGACAGCCGGGGGCTGTTTTTCTTTTCAAGGGCTTTTTCAGAGTATATGGTTTCTCTGGTTGACATAATCAGGTGCCGATACCTTGGGCTGGAACTGGATGTAACTAGAAAAGTTTTTTAGGAATGTTTCTAACTCATACTTTTGGATCGGAGTGGAAAGTGAAATTGCAGTTTACAGCTATCATAAAATGTGTTTTGATTGTGTGAATAAAGCAGACTAAAAGGATATTGAATACTAGTCATTGTGTTGTCTGTTATTGCTAGGAATGTCAAACATGCTGTATTCTCAATGGGAGCTCAGCTCACTGCTTAAAAAATTACTCGGAAAGGACTTTGGGCGCTTTGTAACTCACCATAAATAATGAATGTATGATATAAGCAAATATAAAGTAAACAATATAAAGTTATTGAATCATTATGCAAATTTGACCATGTTGATGGGGGTTTTGTCCGTAATTAGAGGTCATATCAAAATAATTGCTATCAATATAAAATATCTAACTTCACTAAGCCATTGGCATACATTTGACCATGACAAAAGTCATTATGAAACATTTTAGTCGTCATTGCTGTTAGCCGATTGTTGGGGGGACTGGCTTATTGTGAGGCTTTGGGTTATTGTATCATGTGTCTGAAATTGTAGTTTAACCTTCATCTGTCATGTTATTAGCCTGTGTGGCTACTGAAGATGCTAATGTTACAATACAATGAAGATGCTAACCGTTTGCTGATAGCAGTGACATTAGCAGATTGCAAGTTTTTAATAAGACACGTTTATTGTCGACAAGAACTGTGGTACTGTTACATTAGCCAATGCTAGAAGCTGCCTTCAGAAAAGCTTCCATGTAGTGACACACCAACAGTGTTTTGTTTGTGTTCACTTACCCCTCCAAAAAAGTAATGTACAACCTGAATAGCTTTTGTTGTTCAGATGTCAGCTGTTGTGGAAAGAATGTCTACCTCTCTGAGTGTGGCCTTCAAATGAGCTTCCATAACCGCATATTCTCTCTCTCGTCTTTCTCTGTTGGCAGCTTGACGTTCTTTGTGAGTATTTTCTCATTGATGCGTCGAAATGAGGGCGAGTCAACCATGTTAGTATAAAACTGAGTTCTTTGGATTGATATGATGAGCCAGGAGACGAAGGTCGATGGTATTTATTGACACAGAAACACACAGAGGAACAGTCCTGGAGACCACAGCCCTCCAGGGGGCTGAGAGGCTGTGACACAATCATGGCTTAAATACTATGTGGGTTCCAAATTTAGCGAGCCACTGGTTAATAAATAGATGATCAGACAGGCTTGGTCGTATATGGTCATATGTGGGGTTATATGTGAGCTGTTGCTGAATCTGATAATATGTCTATCTTTGCTTCCCCTCAGTGGCCTGTGGCCGGAGGCAGAGGTCACACAGGTCAATGTATTTCTAGGTGCCTGCCTGGCTTGGCCTCCTGGCACATTCCAGGGTGAGGGAGACGACCAGAGGAGAGATAGAAGAGCTTAGAAGATATTAGATATTAATCTATCAACCATGGCAATTATGTAACCTTGACGATATACCCAGCGATGAGCTTCTTCAGACCTTCTTAGCCCTGATCTTATAGATCCAGTGTGTGTTGTTTTGTTTACATCCTTCACTGGCACTGGTAGAGGATTCCCTGTCAGCGTCGGTTGTTTGTGTCACGTTTCACATAGTCGTGTAATGCAGTAACGCAGTGTTACTTGGATTAGTAACTGTAATATAATTTTAACTTACTTTACTCGTTACTGGGAAAGTAACACGTTACTTAGTAAAGTGTCACTGCCCAACACCAACGCACCACCCTGCGGCGAGGTGCCACGTTCCTCTCTGCCAGGCCACGCGGGCACTCGAGTTTAACAGGCACCGTTCCCCATCCGTTTGTGAGGGCTCCGTGTGTGTGTGGGTCACGAGCAGATAATAGGACTCTTTAAGTTATCCGTGTAACGAATAACCACTAAACTGCTTACGCAGACATTAACTCAGGGGTCTCAAACTCGCGGGCCAATTTCGGCCCGAGGGATGATGTTTTGCGGCCCCCTACTTGATATCAAAGTGTAGTGTTAATGCGGCCCGCGCGCTACTGTTTGCCGAGACGTTGCGCGAGAGTTGGACGTTTTATTTATTTGATCACTTGTAGGCTACCATAGCGCAGGCTCATGACAGCAACGTTATGTTAGTGACTTGGTTGAAACGTGATTCCGGAGTGATATCAAGTAAAGTGGAAGGCGAATGCATCCTCGCTATCTCCTCTGACTGCGAGCAGTGCTCTGCATAAGCGGCTGGCTGCACTGCCACTGTCTGTGTCTGTGTACGGGTCTGGTCCAATCACATTCAGCATCCCGTCAGCGTTCCCCCCCCCTCACCCACAGTCTGCGAATCAGATGCAGAGTAGGGGAGTAGGGCGGGTCTTCACGGAATGCAAGTCGTCTCTCTCTTTCAGTCCGAGTCAGTTGACAGCGCATCTACAGTAAACTCGCTCCCAGTTTTATCTCCGTGAGATAAATGTAGCTACTAGCCTAGTTTCTAGCCATTTTCAAAGATGGTCAGTAAAAGAAAAGTCGACTGCAATTCAAAGGTGAATGGACTGAAAAATATGCATTCATCCTGAGTCCCAGCACCAAACCAATGTGACTATATGCCAAGAAACGGTAGCTCTTGTGAAGGGTGGCAATTTGAAAATAATGTATGACTGAGTGATGGAGACCATGTTTGAAGGCAAACAAAAGCAAAGCCCCCTCAGATCGCACAGCAACCAGAATAACTGAAATACTGGCTGGTGATTTGAATAACTGAAATACTGGCTGGCACAGCTTTCGTGATAGAATAAAAAAAAATGCACAGTGCATTTCCATAGCTGTGGATGAGTCCACTGACACCACTGAGAAGCCTATGTTCTGAAGAACCATTCATGTTCTGAAGAACTGTTCATGTTTTGAAGAACTGTTCATGTTCTGAAATGTTATTGCTAAGGATTGAGAAGATTGGATCAGTTTTACTTTTTTTTTTAATTCTTGAAACCCTTTTTTTGTGGAATATTTGATGCGGCCCAGCCTCACCCAGACTCTACCTCCAGCGGCCCCCAGGTAAATTGAGTTTGAGACCCCTGCATTAACTCATTCAGTGCCGTCCACGTTTATATACGTGTTTGCTAGACAACCATTGAACGCCAACCACGTATATATACATGTACGTGTTTAAACGTTTATTCTTTTTTTCGATGCAGCCGGTATTGCACATCCTTTGAAACTCTGTATTGGGCTGTGCGTTGATTATATTGGTCCCGGCAGACTTTTCATGCATTTGCATTTGAATTTTTAATTGTAGCGTGTGTAGGGACGAAATGCCAATGGATTAAGTATAATACACGTCACAGGCTATTACTAGCCTCCCAGGAATTACCCTAAACCGCTCTAAAACCATACTTATATTCACCACGGTATAAAGCGGGAATGTATGGATGGAACAATTCTTTCTTTTTCACATCTTGAACGATAGATACTCGATGTCAAATGGGCCATAGTATTGCATCCATAGCTATAATATAGAACTATATATAACTTTATAGCCCTGCAAACAAGGTGACCCGACTCCATTGGTTTAATGCATGGCAGCGCATAGCCATATCCCGGAAACAGCGTGGCAGCCAGCCAATGAGTTAAGGAGAAGGGGAAGGGGAAAAATAAACAAAACAACCTTTACAGGTGGAAGCCTCAAAGTGAGTATTTAAGAAAATAAGTCCAAAAAACAGGACGACACTCAATAAAGAGGTATTGTAGAAAAAGAAATAAGCCACAAAGGCAACTACTAAAAACAGAGTTTATATTGAAAACATAAAACAATAAACCTCCACCAAGGGAGTTTATGTGCCGTAGTGGGCAAAAGACAGTTCCAAAAGAAACAAGAAAACGACCATAAAAGGCTCAGCCTCTATAAAACAAAGTGTAAAATAAAGCCAATAGCCCAAAACAAGAATGGCTAGAAAGAAAGGCTAAATGCTGAATAGGGCAGAGATCAGCACTACACTTCAATATAACAAGCCTGACCAGAAGGATAGCCAACACAAAGGAAATGAAAAAGCAGCCAACACTGCGAGACTCAAACCTAAATAGACTCAGCTTTACCATAGGCACAGCTGCACTGCGTCAGGTGCAATCAAGCCCACACACCTGCCGACCCATGAGGCAATTAACCACAGAGGCCAGTGATTGACAGCTATCCCTCACAGAAAGGCGAAATAGACAGATGTCCCTCACAGAAAGGTGAAATAAGGCCAAAACCATGACACTGTTACGTTTCCAGTGTCTCAGCTGTTAGGCCGTATGGTTAACACTTTCAGTGCCGGCCGTGTTTTCCTTTTTACCCCCTTGAATGCCCACATCCACTCCAATGTTAACGTTAATATCGCCTAATCTATGTTTTAAATTATGGCTATGTGTCTAATCTGCCCGTCGCATTATCAATGACCTATTTCCAGTCAACATTGTCCAAGCAGATTGTTTTTTTATCGGTTCATTTCCGTTTCATAGCATTTAGAAAAACCCTCGTTTTCACGGAGAAAAAAGAGGTTTCCATGATAATCGCCTTTTACTGGAATATTCTAGAACGTTGTCATTGTTTGGCCTATTTATGAATAGTTTTCAAATAAACGCTAGATTATCGATAGTATATGTGTACGCATGCACGCTCGTGGCGCGCGCTAAAAATCGCTTCTCCTATTTCCTGACGGCGCGCACAGTCAAACAGCGATATCACATAATCACATAAAAGCTTATATATCCGTGAAAACGGGTCTGATTATCCTTAGACTGGTAACATAGATTCCTTACCTAAGATCAGATGGTATCCAAATGGATTATTCCAATTCCTGATCGCCATTCGAAAAAATCGCTCCTTTTATTGATCAACGTGTATACTGTAAAACACATATTCCCCGCTGCTCTGAGAGTCCAGCATGAAGCTGGTAGATGCCGGCTGCGTGAGTGAGAAGTAAAATGTGGAGTGCGGGTTTTTTTTTCTCATTCATTTTCATTGAGTTCAATCCAAAAGGGTGAATTACCACCTGGGAGACGATAGGGGGCGCTTTTTTCACATCTGAGCGCCTGAGGTAGCTGAATTTCCAACGGTAGACTTGGTTGATGAAATATGATTATATTATATAAATAAATAAAAAAGAGAACAAACGAATATTCTCGTGAGTGGGCATTCAACCCGCGGGGGGTAAACACGAGAAAACTCGTGGATGGCATTCAAAAGAGGGCCAACACTAACACTGAGATCTTGAGAGCTCAGATCCCAGGAGTCTTTATTTTCTTTTAAATATTTGAGTTCAACAGGCGTTTCAAATTATTCTGAAGCACAGAACACAGCAGACTGATGGAGGGTGATATTCTATGAGCAGAAGGTGTCTGGCATGTTTCCCTAATGTTGGTGGATATTGGTTTTTTTATCCACTTTTTCTCCTCCTTTTTTCTATTTTCCTCCCATCCCAATTTAGCAGTGCCAATTCTCCCCTCCCCTGTCTTGATCATTGCTCGCATGTGCCCCCCACTGGCCGGTTGTAGGGAGGATAGAAGCCCATCACATGTCCCCTCCGATACATGTGGAGGCAGCCAGTCACATCTTTTAACCTGCCAGCGAGGACTCTCATTGGCGAGGAGTAACGTGTAGGAGGCTCACACTGCCCACGCCATTTTCCTGTCTTTGCTGTGCAGGTGCCCCAACCGACCTGTAGGAGTCGCTGTTCACAACGACCAGATTACCACCCATCGACTTCCTTCCCGCTAACTCTGCCAATTGAGTCAGTATGACGGCCGGCCCAAGTCGGAGGCAACGCTGACAGCCCGATTCGATACCGGTGTCTCTTGCGTTGGTGACGAGCGCAATGTCCGCTGCAGGGCTATAACTATATATATATATTATAGCTATGGATGCAATACTATGGCCCATTTGACATCGAGTATCTATCGTTCAAGATGTGAAAAAGGAATATTTTTTCCATCCATACATTCCCGTTTTATACCGTGGTGAATATAAGTATGGTTTTAGAGCGGTTTAGGGTAATTGAATGAATGGAGTTTATTTTTTACTTGTTTACTCTCCCTCTCTTTTTTTGCATGATTGATTCATTCCTGATAATGTACTGTATGACGGTGGTAGATATGGTTATATAATATAATAATAATAATAATAATAATAAAATAATAATAACTTTATTTGTAGTTCAAAGTGCTTCACAGCAGTAAAAATACAGGCATAAGCGAGCATAAAAAAGATAGTGAGGTAGCAAGGTAAGGTAAATCACAGTTTTTCACATTAGGATCTACAGTAGCATCCCAATAGGCTCTCTGTTAGTTTCATTCAGTAATAAAAAATAATAAAATAGAATAGACGAGTAAAACACTCATACGCTTAACACTTTTGAGTGCAGCGCGAGAATTCTCGTTAGTTCATGC